>NC_089505.1:64129489-64303596 GCF_036850995.1 Saccopteryx leptura | reverse complement strand
CACCGGGGCGTCGCTTTGTCGCGACCAGAGCCACTGTAGCGCCTGGGGCAGAGGCCAAGGAGCCATCCCCAGCGCCCGGGCCATCTTTTGCTCCAATGGAGCCTTGGCTGCGGGAGGGGAAGAAAGAGACAGAGAGGAAGGAGAGGGGGAGGGGTGGAGAAGCAGATGGGCGCCTCTCCTGTGTGCCCTGGCCGGGAATCGAACCCAGGACTTCTGCACGCCAGGCCGACGCTCTACCACTGAGCCAACCGGCCAGGGCCGATAGCATTGTATTGTAAATGAAGAGAGGAAGGAGATTTAGATTCCTGTCTTTCCCTGTAAGGAAGCAGGTAAATTGCTAGCCAGGTGCAGGAAGAGAAATATTAAAATAAACCTTTTCTTATATTGATGGGCCATTTACAGGCATTTTATCCCCTAGCACCATGGAAACTACCCCTCCCCTCCTGAAAGCATGTAATTATCTCTAAACAAGGGAATGGCAAATGAACACTAGAAACTATAAGAATATCTTTTAATACATAGAATGACATTTTTGCTGTTGTGTTACTTTGTAAGTTTTTTTTTTTTTTGTATTTTCTGAAGTTGGAAACGGGGAGGCAGTCAGACAGACTCCTGCATGTGCCCGACCGGGATCCACCCAGCATGCCCACAGGGGGCAATGCTCTGCCCATCTGGGGCGTTGCTCTGTTGCAACCAGAGCCATTCTAGCACCTGAGGCAGAAGCCATAGAGCCATCCTCAGCGCCTGGGCCAACTTTGCTCCAATGGAGCCTTGGCTGCGGGAGGGAAGAGAGAGACAGAGAGGAAGAAGAGGGGGAGGGGTGGAGAAGCAGATGGGCGCTTCTCCTGTGTGCCCTGGCCAGGAATCGAACCCAGGACTCCTGCATGCCAGACTGACGCTCTACCACTGAGCCACCCAGCCAGGGCCTACCTTGTAAGTTTTAATATGTAGAAACATTTTTTTATGAATTTTATAAACAAATACTATAAACTTGTTAATGAATTGTGTCCCATCCCCCTTCATCCTTTTCCCCAAAGCTGTATAGGTGAAAACAAAGGTTATAAGCTTATGCCATAACGTCATGCTCTTCCCTGCCCATATATAATTAAGGGTATATAACCAACCCCTAGAATATTATTCAGGCACACAATTTGGGTCTGCTGCCCTGTGTAAGCTATATGCAGCGGCATATTTAATAAATCTCCTCCTTTAATAAAACTCTTCAAAATTTATCTAGATTTGGTATCTCTACATAAACTCGTAGAATTAAGGTTTGGGTACTTTATAACATTTGGTGCCCAACATGGGGCTACGGTGTTTCACTTCACCAGGTAGACACCCTGAATCGTCTGGTCTCTCTGGGAAGCTGCCCGGTCCCGCTTGAATTTCGAGGAGAGGAGCCACCTGACATGTTTTCAGGGCTTCCAGTTTTCCTGTGGGTCCGGACAGTTCTTCAGTAGATGCTTTCTGGTTCCCAAATTTGACAATTTGGACAATTCGGCAGAGAAATCAAAAAGGTAGGTAAAGCAATTCTCTGGCTTTACTAACTTCTGGGTTTGTTTGTTTTTTCCTGTATTCTTGCTTTCGTTTTTCTGTTTAGGACTGGTACTGGTCTGGGACTAAGATATAGGTAAAGTAGACTTGTGACTTTACTAATTTGTAACTCCAGTGTGTAGGTAAGGTAGATCTCCTGCTTTGCTGATTTGAAACTCTGGAAACCTGTAGGTAAAGTCAATCTAGTTTTATGGCCAATCTAGATTTGTGGTTTTACTAATTCATAACTCCAGTCCGTAGGTAAAGTAAATCTTTTGTTTTACTAATCTGAAACTCTGGCAGCCTATAGGTAAAGCAAACCCTTTGTTTTACTAATTTGAAACTCCAGAGGTATAAGTTGAACAAATCTTTTGCTTTGCTGATTTGAAACTGGTGTGTAGGTAGGGCCAACTGCTTTGCTGTTTGAAACTAGTCTCCACATTTGTTGGTATTCTCGGGAAGAAACCTGAGTAGGGATTGAGTTGATACTGAGCTGATCAGCCCCATCTCAGGACTTTCAGGGATACCTTTGTATTTGTTGAGATCTCATTCTTTGCTTTCCTTGGGTCTATATAGAAACCCCTGGTTTAAAGGAATCTCTGGTGCCATGGCCTGCGTGCACCTGAAAGGCCACAAGAGGGATCCCTTCCCTTGTCTATGAAAGTGCATGTGTGTGTGTGTGTGTGTGTGTGTGTGTGTGTGTGTGTGTATAAATCCTTTGTTTAATGTCTAAATATGTCTGTTTTTAAGGTCTGGCTTTAGTTTTTGTATCAAAAATTAAAAGTTTCTGACTAAAAAACAATCTGAAATGGTAATCTGTATATACTGCAGATTTTCTTTGTTCCTTCGAGAAGCCTCTCGTGACATTTCATGGTTTAGACCAGAGGTCGGGAACCTATGGCTCACGAGCTAGATGTGACTCCCTTGATGGCTGAATCTGGCTCATAGACAAATCTTTAATTAAAAAAATAATAACGTTAAAAATATAAAACATTCTCATGTATTACAATCCATTCATTTCCTACCACTCATGTTCATGGTTGTGGGTAGCTGGAGCCAATCACAGCTGTCCTCTGGGACAACACCAAACTTTTATTGGATAATGCATAACATACACGGGTCATTGTATGGCTCTCATGGAATTACATTTTAAAATATGTGGCGTTCATGGCTCTCTCAGCCAAAAAGGTTCCCGACCCCTGGTTTAGACCCCTCTCCCTGATCCACTACATATCTTCTCTTGAATTCAAGATCTCTGGCTTCAAGGGGCCCTGTTAGATTTCTCCCCTGAAGAAATTGTTCTTTCCTGTTGGCTTCTTCCCCTTGTCTTGTGTAATTAATACCTCTATAGTCAAACACCCTTTATTCTGAGTGCTAGTTAAGTATCCATCTTATCTTTCTAGTTAGTACACTAATTTCTAGATTTTCCTGGAGTAGTTTTAATTTTATAATTAGTGGCCTTGGCTATTGAATATGGGAGGAGGGGCCAGTTCACAGAAGACCCCATTAGGTGTCTTTTAAAGCACTTTCAAGAAGCTTATGGAGAAAGCCGTGAATATGGAATTAAATGGTCCAAGAGAAGGCTACACTCTCTCTGTGAATCAGAATGGCCTACTTTCAGAATAGGATGGCAGGCAACAGGAAGTTTTAATCTCCGACTAGTAAAGAAAGTCTGGACTATCATAACTGAGGATCCAGGCCACCCAGATCAGTTTCCATACATTGAACAATGGCTAAATTTAACATTAAATCCACCACAATGGCTAAAAGCTTTTTCAATACAGAAAGGGCACTATGTCTTCCTAGTCTGGCCAGAATTATATCTACGACAGAAAAGGGATTCAAGAGAAAGAATTAGAACTTCATTAAGAAAAAAAATCAATGTGCGTATTGCAATAGGGAATACGCCCAAGAAAGTGTTTCTCCAGCTTCTAGGGGAAAGGGCTGGCAAGTAAGTGATTTAAGTAAAAGAAGAGAGAAAAGCTGAGCCGGCACACACGATGTGCAGAATGATGGAGTGGGGACGTGGCCACAGAGAGGCAAACGTAGGCATGCTCCCTCCCCTCCCAGCTGCACTCCTGTCCTCGCCACCACAGTGCACCCAAGCAGAAGGCAAACAGCAGGCAGAAGGCTGAGTGCCAAGAGGCAAGCCCCGCCACCACCTCCAGGCACACAATTAGGCTAGGATTCAGCCCGCTGTGTGCAGAGCAATGGGGAAAGGCAATAAAGTAAGAGTGAAATAACTAAAAGAAATATAAAATAGAAACTAGTTTCAGATATCTGTCTACTGACCAAAAAAAGGTTTTTCCATTTATAAAATACAAAATAAAAATAATATTAAAATTAGAACTTTGCTTTAGAAAAATCTTAAAGGACAGAAAAAGAATTTAGAAATTAACAAACCACAGGTGTGGGCCTTGCTAGTTAATTGGCAGTTTCTTAAATTAAATTGCAACTCCAAAAGGAGTGATAAAAACATGAATAATAGAATTATAGGGAATAAAATGATTAAAGACAAGCCCTCCATGGGTTGGGGATAGGGACTGATTGCCTTCTACTGGTGTAAAAAATTAGAAAAAAAGTTCCAACACTCACCCCCGGGGCCAAGGGGATGTTGGAGTCTCTCCAAGTCTCTCAGTTATGTAAGAGGCATGAAGTTCATGGGGAGACCTGCTGCATTAGCCATAATGGTAAAAATTGTAAAAGAATTTTCATAAAATTGCGAGGAAATTAAAAACTTCATATAGGCTAAAGCAGCCCACTGTTAGGAAAATAAAAATTATATTTTAATTTGCTGCTGTTGTTATAAAAAATAAAGCTAGACAGCTGCCGGGGGGAGGGAATGAAAGTTGGCTTGGTTTTTAGAAATGCTGGGTTCAAATGCCCGCCTGTCTGTGACACCTCTCCCGCAGCAGCCGTGACCCTTATCCGGAGGTGAAGGAAAAGGGAACAGGAGCCTTGGGAAGGATAAGCGCTGCTTTGGGACTAAGCCTGGAGCCTCGCCGCTGCTGCCATCCTGTATTTGGCCAGGCTAGGGTTCAGTCAACCCTCAGGTCATGCAAAAGGGACAGGCACATCGGATGCCTCTTCCTCTTTCCCCTTTCCTAAGAACCCTGGTTGGCAAACTGCCACTTGTAAACAGCTAGTGGGCCACATAACTCTTTTTTCCCTCTTAGGTATAGCTCTCTAATGGAGTGTCATGTGTGGGCACTGCCTCAGTAGGGAAGGTGCCTACATATATAGTTTAAATTTAAAATTGGATCTCAAAAGAAATTTAAGTTATTGTACTGTTAATAATTAGCTCTATTAACTAATAGGTTTATCAACCACTGGGTTAGAAATGATGATTTATTGTCCCCCACTGTTGTGTGAAAAAGTATTTTCCATATTAAAATGTATATGTTATTTCAAAGACCTTTTGTTAATTCTTTTATTTACAGTTTTATAACCCTGTGATATTGACATCTTGGTTTAAATATTAAGAGTTATTAATAATGTCTTTTTATTTAATGTTTAGTTTATCATTTTGAAACAACTTGTTCAATGCTAAGTAATATAAGAAAAGGAGTCATATCCTAGAACTCCTACAAATCTATTTTTATCATGCTTTTGTTTAAAATTTCTTTTGAATACTAATGTACTGAGGTATTTAGCAGTGGAGAGACTCTGGAATCCTAAAGGAGACACCAAATCTATTCCTCCTGCAAGCTTTTACCCTCTTTTGTTTAATCCAGCTAATAACACTGTCTTTTGTCTTTTTCCAAGAGTTTATATAGACAGAAGGGGGCCTTCAAGCTCCTCAGTGAGATCTTCTGAGCATGGCTTTTAAGGTCTATAATAAACAGGATAAGAACAGAAAAGGCAAGTAGAGCCCAAAAGAGATCAGGAAAATACTAGTTCTTGGCATATACCCTTAAAGGCTCTAACACCCCAAAGGGGCTTTATAGGACTCCATCAGGGCCTTGCTTCAAGAGTGGAAAGAAAGGTCATTGAGCTGAGGCCACCAGGGATGCATTTGCTGTGAGGTAAAGGAACGTGAGAAGGTAAGCTGTCCCCTTGCTCCACAGAGGGAGGGTTCATTCTCTTCCAGCCCTTTCCAGCAACTTGTGACCTGACCTTGCCCAGCCTGCTGGGACCTGCCACTGAAAGTTAAAGGTGTCCAAGGCTGTTGACCCCCCCCTTCTCATGACACCATTTAAGAGCCTAAGGTATTTCTTCCAAGTAGTAGGTAAACTGATCTCATTTCTTGTGAATACAAGGACCATTTACTATGCCTTGCCTGAATATTTGAGTTTTATTTATCCCTCAAAGATCTCTACTGTGGGTATTGACAGTCCAATTTCTGTTGCTTTATATAATGTATAGTGTCTCCTTTATTCTTCTTGTCTCAATGCCCCCATGCCTATTTTAGGCTGGTACCTGCTCCTAATTCCAATTAAAAGCAATGATCATGAAGACTTAGACTCTAGCTGCAAAGTGTAGAAATATGACCATAGTTCTAGTGCCTTGTAGACTTTTCCTGAATATGTGTGACTCCTACTCTTTAGAACATTTCTCATACTAAATTAAAATTAAGTTACATTTTCAAATAATATAAAGCAGTGGTATTATCAACATAAACTTGTTGAAATTATGTTAACATGTTAAGGACATTCACGATTGTAAAAATTTTATTCTGAATCCTGTTATATTAGAACTTTGTTTTTGTTTAATAATCTAGTAAGCTTTAGTCACTCTATTGTACTAAGACACTTGTTATAGTATTTACTAACATTAGCTGTTTTAATTTTATTGTTTATTATATTTTTTTTTCCAGTTTGCTTCAAAATCAAAACATAGTAATTCAAATGAGTAGGAAGATGCCACCCAAAATCAGTGGGGTTTTGGGACACTTATTGCCAAAGGTTTATTCAAAACCAAATTAGAAAAAAAATTTTGCCAACAAGAAAGGGATAATTAGAAAAGCCAAACTTAGAATCTATTACAGAAAGCATAATATCTGAGTATTTAATTTGTATCTAAGTGAATACTAAGTGAAGTAAGAAAATTAAAAAAAAAAAAAAAAAAAAAAAAACAGGGAAAAAGACTTTCCCAGGTAAACATTTAAAAATAGACTTTAATAAAATAATTGACAATTGTTAGGAAATTGCTATATAAAATTCTTTCCACGTTTAGCTTGCCCATTCTAGTATTGGACCTTCATTTGTGTTCACAGTCTCAAAGCTAGTAAGAAAGAAACCCCATATTAATTAGAAACTAATTTGAGGTTACATTGTACCCATAGGCCCCAAAAGGTTCAGGGCAAGTAAAATGCATAAATCAAATAATAAAAGAAATATAACCACTTTTTCCTTAAGTACTTATAGAATTTACAGGTTACACAGCAAACTGTTCAAAAGACTGTCCGAGAGGTGCCTCCAAAATTACCAGGTGATCCAGTACATCCAGTACAAGAACTAACTCCCACATAGATGGATCCACACACCATGATCCTGACCATTCCCACTACTACCAAAATAGAACACATGCCTTACTCCAACCACAAACCAAAATCTGGTTGGTCTACATATGACAAATGTATGAAGAAACTCACTAAGGACTCCCTTTTTAATCATACTTTGGGGGAAAAAGGGAAAACTAAGTTAAAAACAAAAACCAGTCAATTTTATATAAGTTACAAAAAATTTGTGTAGTTTATAGGCAATCAATCAGTAATATTTGTTTCTTTAATGAACTGTATTGCTATTAATGCTATTTGTTAAATATCTGTTACATGTTATAAATTAATATTTTCTACACAACAGCCTCATACTATTCAATGAATTAAGCCAAGGATTTGACTTAGGAAATAAAACCAGTGGGGATTGTAGTAAGGTACCAAAAAGCTACAGAATTAATATTAATATTTTAGGAGGCTTAAAGAACATTTTATTAGTTTGGGCTAAGCATGCAGAGAGACTCTGTAAATGTGATTTTTGTACTTGTGAGATTAGCACCAACTAAGACTGGTCAATAGCATTGTATTGTAAATGAAGACAGGAAGGAGATTTAAATTCCTGTCTTTCCCTGTAAGGAAGCAGGTAAATTGCTAGCCAGGTGCAGGAAGAGAAATATTAAAATAAACCTTTTCTTATATTGATGGGCCATTTATAGGCATTTTATCCCCTAGCACCATGGAAACTACCCCTCCCCTCCTGAAAGCATGTAATTATCTCTAAACAAGGGAATGGCAAGTGAACACTAGAAACTATAAGAATATCTTTTAATACATAGAATGACATTTTTGCTGTTGTGCTACCTTGTAAGTTTTACTGTGTAGAAAAGGTTTTTTATGAATTCTATAAACAAATGCTATAAACTTGTTAATGAATTGTGTCCCATCCCATTGTTAATGAAATGTGTCTTCATCCTTTTTTCCCAAACCTTGTATAGGTGAAAACAAAGGTTATAAGCTTATGCCATAATGTCATGCTCTTCTCTGCCCATGTATAATTAAGGGTGTATAACCAATCCCTAGAATATTATTCAGACACACTATTGGGGTCTGCTGCCCTGTGTAAGCTATATGCAGCGGGCATATTTAATAAATCTCATCCTTTAATAAAACCCTTCAAAATTTATCTGGATTTGGTGTCTCTACATAAACCCATGAAATTAAGGTTTGGGTACTTTACAACAACTCTGTCTCCTCAGATTGCTGGCCATAAGAAATAAGTGCTCATAAAAAACTTAACCCCTGTCTCTACTTCTTTGGCTGAATTGATGATAGGCAGCACGTACTCCAATATTTCTAGTATCAGATAAAGTTGTAGGTCGTAGACAAGTGTGGTGAATGTATGAAGGACTCTGGGTTTCAGCTTCCTCCTCTGTCAAATGTAATTAGGTCTAATTACTCATAACTTCTGTGATCATTCTGAGGCCATGAGATGATTCAGATGCAGGTTGATCTCATCCCCACACTTATTCACAAACAGACTCACTGCTCTACCAGTCGCAACCAATAATATATCTGATATTCCATTTAACGTGGCTGAGTTTAGTAGCTCTTTTGACTTTTTCCAATTGGGTTCACACTTTTAAAAGCAGAATGAGTGGTTCTATGAAGGAATGACCCTAAGATGCTGTGTGCACATCCACAGGTGGGTGTGAACTCAAACGTCTGACTGTGGCAATCAGTTCCAGATCCAGCTGTGAAGACTACACCAGATTTGTATACAGACTTTTCATGTATTTCAGATTCTTGTCCCAAAAGAGGTTGTGCCCTGGGCACAGAACTTCGTTTTGAGATAGTGGGAATTTGGAAGGTCAGTACTCCCTCACAAAAAGCTGATAGGGCATGGTTAGTGCTACAGATAGGCAGGGTTTCTCAAGAATCCCAGTGTGCATGTGCACACATTGTTGCATTTCCCTGGGTGAGGCCTGTGTCTCTGCCAGCGGGACTTCCTAGCTCCCATGCACATGCAGTCTTGATTGAAGGGGCCGTGTCTTTGGCACTCAGGGTTCCTCTGATTCCCAGACTCCTCCCTATCCACAGAGGGAGGCACTTGTGTCCTCAGTATTCTTTCCAAACTCTTCTCTGTCTGCCCTATGATCAACCCTCCAAGCTGGGCTGTCCCCTCAGCCCTGCCATCTTCTGGGTCCTCCGATCCTCCCGGCCCAGGGTGAGGACACGGCATGTCTTTGATGCCTCGACTGTCCTCCTGGAACCTGGGTCTTTTGGGGAGGAAGTTCCCTGTCGGGTGTCGCAGAGCCCGACATTGCAACCAAGGTTCCTCCCCGAGTTCAGTCACCTGGAGTTCAGAAGCAGGAGGTGCTGTGGGTGACAAGGGATACTTGAGAACTGTTAGGTCACAGGAGGGACACACAAGGCCTGATGAGTTCTTAAGAAACTTTCTTATGTCCGCGCACAGACGGGCTGAGAGCCCAGTGGTGTCCGCAGCAAGAGGATGAAGAGCCTGCACAGGACTGAGTTGAGCTGTACTTCTCGCAGCAGGGGAAGAGCTGTGTTAGCTGTGGCGGCTGAACAATGGAAGGTTAAACAATGAAGGGGGTGGTGATTGATGACCAAGCAGCAGAACTGTCTGTAAGTGAGGGGGGTGATTGGCTGGCAGGATGTCTTAGGGTCGGGCGGAGGTGAGACATCAACCAGGACTGCTCAGGTGGAGAGCTCCGGGAACTGCCTGGCGCCGGGTCACCTGAAGTTCCACCCCGCTGGTTGAGGCTTTTGGTAAGGGGCCCTGGACCCAAACCTCACAGGAACGTCTGCCAGGAGGTGGACAGAGGCGGGCACACGGCTATGGTGATGTTGTAAAGTAACTAAATCCACAAATCCGCAGGTGTTTGTAGAGGCATGTAGTCCAAATAAATTTTTGAAAAGTTTTATTAAAGTTTTATTAAAGGCATGTAGTCCAAATAAATTTTTGAAAAGTTTATTAAATTTTTGAAAAGTTTTTATTTATTAAATATGCTGGCCACATATGGCTGACACAAGGCAACAGACCCAAATTGTGCAGCCCCCAAAACCAGTTCAGGGGCTGTTTATATACTCCTAATTATACATGAGAGGAGAGAAAACCTGACATCACAGCTTAAGTTTATACCTTTTGTTTAGAGATACATACATTAACTACATGCTTTTAGGAGGGGAGGGGTAGTTTCCATGGGAACAAAATGCCTGCAAATGATCCATCAGCCTAAGAAAAGATTTAATTCTTTTCTCCCTACACCTGGCTAGCCATTGACCCTTCCCCCATAGTTATGGGGGAAGGTCAGGGAATCCAAGTCTCCTTCCTCTTTCTGCATTTACAACATAATGCCATCTTGGTCTTATGCTAATCACACAAGCATAGAAATCACACTCACAAAATCTTTCTGCACACCTAGCTCAAATTAATAAAGTGTTCTTTAAATCTCCTAAAATATTAATATTAATTCTGTAGCTTTTGGCACTTTACAACAGTGAAACCTGGCAGGAGGCGGCGGGACGCGGAGCACAGATCTGCAGGTTCTAAAGTCAGATAGAACGCAATGGGGCATAATGTGGGGGACAAGGAATCTGAGTGGTTTCATTGCTGTTTCTTTTTAGTGTGGATGGAAAAAGAAGAAAAAAACATTTTTAAAAAACAAATCAAGATGTTACCGGTAACTTGTCAAGCTCAGGGAAAGCCTACTCAATGGCCTTGTGAACTCAGGGAACTGAAGTAAACACAGCATGGTCTAAATCAAACCTTTCTAACTAAAAGCAGTTTCATGGTGGGTAGTCATGTCCTAGGGAAGAACTTTCTCTAAACAAAGGTCAGTGTCTGTTTTCACTCAAGCCTGTCTGCTGTCTTTTGCATCTATGATAACGTACCTGATAACATGCCTTTGGAATGTAAGAGGGTCAGAACATCCCACCGGAGCCGATAGACCCCTCATAGTTATCGTTACTGTTATGTGAACCATAACTGTTAACTCTTGAATCCGCCTACGTAAAAACATTTCAGCATATACACTTACTTTTTATTCAATCCTAAAGACTTCCCAGCTTTGCTTTCTCCTGCCTTCTAATCTATCACCAATCAATTTCATGGAACCTCCTTATGTTTTCCCCTTTGATTCTGGTGTATAAAATATGTGGTGAAGCTGCCATTTTCCGGAGCACTTTCTCAGTTCGTTAAGACTTTGCTTCCAGTAATTGTCGACAATTTGGCTCAAAGAAACTAAAAAAAAAATCTTACAGGTTTGGAAGTATTTTTACATTGACATTAGGAATATATGTAAAGCTCTGTGTGCGGGTGTAGCAAATAATTTTGAACTATAAATCTAAGGTGACCAACTTTCTTTACAATGAAAAGGAGGACAAAAATAAATTGAAGAAAACAATATTGTAAATAAAAAAAACATTTTACTCATTGCAACAATAGTACACTATTATATGATAAATGCATAATAAAAACATTTTTAATATTTTATATTTGCTTACATGCTGTAAAGCCACGGCCACCATCACAGCCACTTGGCCCATGCAGGTTTGCATTGGATTTGGACAGATGGTAATGAAACAACAGAGCCATGAACTGATGGGCCATTATTTTTAATCCTAGCTTGCACCCGGTGGGCAAGTAAAAACACACACTGGGCTCCAAAACCCACTCATTCAGAGCTCACAAAGCTACTGATTTATCCGAGTTTCCTAGAATTAAAGATGTCTACCTCACCAGCCTCATTCTCCTTTGTTCTTCATCTCCTTCTCTCTGCACAAACTCTGCACTAACTGGCTTCTCCTTTAGCACTCTGCCATCTTGGCTGCCTCTCCTCTCCTCCACATGGCCTTTCTCTGCTCTCTGCTCTAATGATAATCTCAGGAACCAAGATAGCAAGCTCCCTGTCTGCCCCCATTTTATAGTGTAGAAATCAAAACCTTTAATTCAGTATACAAATAAGAAAGTCTCTGATACAAAGTCACTTATCTGAGGCATAATGAGATTCCTCATGAGAGTGTACCACCCCACATCAAAAAGGGTGGGAAAGGCTTAGTCCTAAAACCAAGCCCCAGGCTATAAGGATCCTGCCTGCCCACAGCTCGCTCTCAACACACATTAATATCACCTAGGCAACGGGCTTCCACGTGGGCAGCACCATTTTTAACAAAGCGAGCATAATATATTTTATCTGCCCAACACATGCCTATTAATTTTTAATAATAATTGTAAGAGGGCTGACCTGTGGTGGCGCAGAGGGATAAAGCATCGACCTGGAACACTGAGGTTGCTGGTTCGAAACCTTAGGCTTGCCTGGTCAAGGCACATATGGGAGTTGATGCTTCCTGCTCCTCCCCCTTCTCTCTCTCTTCTCTCTCTCACTCCTCTCTCTCTCTGAAAATCAATCAATAAAATATATATATAAATGGAAAAATTAAAAAATAATAATAATTGTAAGAAAAAAATACTCATTTAGATATTATGTAATTATTATTAATATTACATAATATTATCTAAATGAGTACCTTTCCATTGAATGAATATTTTTTGTCAATGTATCATCTTGTAACAATACATTGGAAATATTTAAACAAGAAATATCCTTTATATTGAATTTTACGTGAATTGTGCTTACCTGTCTATGACTGAATATTCACTAAGAAAGAAATAATCATGAGTCTACAAAGTCATATGTGCCATGTTGTATTACACTAAGAAGTACACAAAACCACTTGTGCGTTGTGTATATCACGCACACTCTGAAGGCCTCCCGTGTGGAGCACATGCATCTCATAATTGCATCTCACTGCACTGTATTGATCCTTTAAGAATTGTCATGTCAAATACAAATGCATCACATCACATGCAATGGATTGACTCTGCATCAATCAAATACGTACATTTACAGATTAGCCTTCCAATATCAAAAAGGAGGACATGTAGGAGGACACTTTTTGAGGGAGGATGGAATTTACAAAAGAAGAACTGTCCTCCCTAAAGGAGGACGATTGGTCACCTTAGATCTCAAACAGGTGAAGTGCTTTTAAGTTGAGGAACATGATTTCTTTCACATTTACTTATGTTCACATACATACTTTTGTACATTAGGTGAGTTCTGCATTAAAACTTCATTTCAATAAACTTAAAATATTTTCCACAAAATTTTTATTTAAAACATTTAGCATGGCCCTGGCCCGTTGTCTCAGTGGTGGGGCATTGGCCTGGCATGCAGGAGTCCCGGGTTCAATTCCCGACCAGGGCACACAGGAGAAGCGCCCATCTGCTTCTCTGCCCCTCCCCCTCTCCTTCCTCTCTGTCTCTCTCTTCCCCTCTCGCAGCCAAGGCTCCATTGGAGCAAAGTTGGCCCGGGCGCTGAGGATGACTCTGTGGCCTCTGCCTCAGGCGCTAGAATGGCTCTGGTTGCAACAGAGCAACACCCCAGATGGGCAGAACATCGCCCCCTGGTGGGCATGCCGGGTGGATCCCGGTCGGGCGCATGCGGAAGTCTGTCTGACTGCCTCCCCATTTCAAACTTTGGAAAAATACAAAAAAAAAAGAAAAAAAAAACCATTTAGCATTAGAAATATTACATTAAGTAGTGATTGGAGATTTCATCATCAGTACAATTTGGAATATATCTGTTTTTGTTGACTGTCATTTGATTACTCTCCTTTTTCATAAAATATAAGATTTATACACATTTTGTTCAAAGTAATCTTTTTCTTTTCTAATTTTATTTAATATTTTATATGTAATGTTTGCATTTTAGAAAGTACCAAATTACATAATTTGAAGGAATGGTAGAAATGAAAGAACCTAAGTGCATGATTTTGTACTGATAATTGTGTTTTTACATTCTTCCTTTTTTTATCATGGCATAACTGAGAGGTTTTATTATTTTACATACATAAAAAGTGCTCTTTTTAAATCCTAGTAGCGGGAGATGACGTCAGAGTAATGGCGGGGTAGGAAGCGATACCGATAAATCTCCCCCAAAACTCAACAAGATCTTCAACCAGAAACAGAAAAACCTATACTTGGAGCCTCCAGATGCTTTGCAATACACTCGAAGGTATGGTCGAGTGAAAAATTGGCTAAATATATAACCAAACCCCGAAGGAAATAGGGAGTAAGAAATGCTCCGCCTTCCTCACTAACCTAAACAGGGTGGCTTTCTCTGGTAACTGTGAATATAGAAACTGAGGCGGGCAAAGGGGGTGAATAGATCCAGGCCGCAGCACAAACGGCCGAACCAGGCTGTGGCACGGAGATCCAAGCCGAGGAAAAACTGATCCTGTGGCAACCCGGGCAATACAAGCTAACACTCGCGCCAAACCTAAAGAAAGAAAGACAAGCGGGGCAGCCATTTTACCCGATCTGGTCGGTGCACGCACAGTTAGTGGGCGAGAGATTTCTTCCTAAGCCCCGGGAGTGGGTGCCCGTGTTACCCCACAGAGAGGCAGAGTCAGAGGCCTTTCTGTGGGCTGAAAGCAGAATCTCTGGGCAGCCCCAGTGCCCTGGGAAAGCTGCACATGGGAGGGAGCAAGAACTAATTCCAACGGTGGAAATTTTCCATGCTGGTGGGGGTTTCACTCAGAGGGAAACGCGGCCGGCCTCATATCCTGGTCTGCACGCACAGATAGTGAGCGAGAGATTCCTCCGAGTGCCTCGGCAGTGCGCGCCCGTGTTATCGCACAGAGGGGCAGAGTCAGGGGCCTTTGTGTGGGCCAAAGCGGAATCTTGGGCCGCCCCAGCACCTTGCAAAAGCCACGCACAGGGATGGAACGAGAGCCAATTCCAACACTGCAACTTTTCCATGCGGTTGGGGGTTTCACTCAGAGCATGAGACTGCTGGCCGGATATCCTGGTCTGCGCAGGCAGATAGTGAGCAAGAGTTTCCTCCAAGCGCCCCGGAAGTGGGCGCCTGCCTGTGTTACCGGACAGAGTGGCAGAGCCAGAGGTCTTTGAGTGGGAGGAAACCCCGCCTGATTATGCTAGCAGCTCTGACTGACTGAGCCTTACCCAGAGCCCTGTGCTGAGTGGAAATAGAGTGGGGAGTTGCCAGTTCTTTGAGCCTCTTACTATCCAGGCAGAGGCAGCAGCAACCCCATAGCTGGATTATCAGGCTACTAATTGAGGAAGGAAAGACTAGGAGAAAGGCTCCAGGAACACGGACTCTCTCACTGTCGGAGCCTATAAATGCTAATGAGCCTCGACTGCCAACGAGACTAAAGCACAATACATGACATTGCCATAGAGACTTATCAACTGCAAACCTCTACCTGAGCGTGCCAAAGAGGCAGAACCCGGGGTACAGAGTCACCGACCAGGAAGAGGGAGAGAAAAAAAAAGCAAGAAGATAACCTCTCAAAATCAAGAATAATCTGCAGACTTTATAACCTATCCCATTTTTTTCTTATATTTGTTCATTTGTTTCTTTTATCTTCATTCTTGATATTTTTTTTCCTCCTCCAATTTGGCCGATTAACTCTCTGCCGGTCTTACTCTCTCCTCTCCTTGAACTACACTACCCATAAGTGTCACATCTCCCATTATCTTTTCTCTCCTCTTCCTTTCTCTCTATGAGGGTTGCACTCCAAAACCCTTAACTCTCTCTCTCTCTATCTCTCTCCTCTTTTTTTCTTTTTTCTTCTTTTAGTGGTTCCCTCTTTCTCTCTCTCTCTCTCTCTCTCTCTTTTCTCCCTCTATATTAGTTTCTTCCTTTCTCCTTTACATCTCCTCTCATTCAAACCTCAATAACAAACAAATTATCTTATCTGGGACTCAAACTTATGTTTGTGGCATTTTGGGGGGCTTTTACTTCACATTTTTAACTCACTAGCAGTGCTCCCATCCCTGGCTCTCCATTTTATCTAGTTCTTGTTCCACTAAATACAATAGTAATTTTTTAATTTGTCCCCCCATTTTTCTGTTTTCCTCTTATTCCTCTCATCATAACTCTTAGACAACCAACACCTAAAAGCAAATCATTTTATTCTTGACCCAAATTTTTTCCTTATTTGCTTTTTGTGGGTCCATACCCCCCTTTTTTTTTCTTTTTTTTCTTTTTTTTTGCCCCTTTATTACTTTTCCCCAATTCAGGCCCTCCATTACAGGCATTGTTTGTTATAATTCACAGTTCACCACAAGATTTTCTCAAGAAAGAAGGAAGAGGAGAGGAGAGAGAAAAAGGAGGGGGGAAATAATTTCCTTTTTTTTTAATTTTTATTTTATTTTATTTTTCTTTATTTCATTATTAATTTTTTTTAAAAAAAAACAACTCTTTTCAATTTTTTATTTTTTAACTTTTTATTCTTTATTAAATCTCATTAATACTATCAACAAAACCACCCTCAGATGCCATTAAGGAAGAGAAAATCGAATATCATGGATACAAAAGAAAGAGAGGTAACAGCTAGATGAGGAAAAAATCTATGGAGAAAAAATGTAATATATTGGAAACCTTGGAGCTAAATGACAGAGAATTCAAGATATAAATCCTAAAAATACTCAGAGATATACAAGAAAACACAGAAAGGCAATTTAGGGAGCTCAGAAAACAACTCAATGAACACAAAGAATATATGTCCAAGGAAATTGAAACTATAAAAACAAATCAAACAGAGATGAAAAACTCAATTCACGAGCTGAAAAACGAAGTAACAAGCTTAGCTAATAGAACAGGTCAGATAGAAGAGAGGATTAATGAAATAGAAGACAAGCAACTTGAGGCACAACAGAGAGAAGAAGAAAGAGACTCAAAAATTTAAAAAAATGAGATAGCCCTACAAGAATTATCTGACTCCATCAAAAAGAATAACATAAGAATAATAGGTATATCAGAGGGAGAAGAGAGAGAAAATGGAATGGAGAACATACTCAAACAAATAATAGATGAGAACTTCCCAAGCCTGTGGAAAGAACTAAAGCCTCAAGTTCAAGAAGCAAACAGAACTCCGAGTTTTCTTAACCCCAACAAACCTACTCCAAGGCATATCATAATGAAATTGACACAAACCAACAGCAAAGAAAAAATTCTCAAGGCAGCCAGGGAAAAGAAGAATACAACATATAAAGGAAAGCCCATTAGATTATCATCAGATTTCTCAGCAGAAACTCTACAAGCTAGAAGAGAGTGGACCCCAATATTTAAAGTCCTGAAAGAGAGGAACTTTCAGCCACGAATACTATACCCATCAAAGCTATCCTTCAAATATGAAGGAGAAATAAAAACATTCACAGATACAGAAAAGATGAGGGAATTTATCATCAGAAAACCCCCACTCCAGGAATTACTAAAGGGGGTTCTCCAATCAGATACAAAGAACAAAAAAAAAAAAAAAAAAACAGAGCCACAAGTAAAAGCTCCAAGAAGAACACAATAAAACCAAATTTAAACTGTGACAACAACAAAAAGAAAGGGGAGGGGGGAGAAGATGGAGATTAACAGTAGCAAAGGACGATGGAGTGCAAAAGTACTCACAAAATAGTTTGCTACAATGAACAGGGTAGGGACCCTTTTCATTACTCAAAGGTAACCACCATTGAAAAAACCACCACAGAAGCACATGAGATAAAAAAGATAGCAACAGAGGAAAGATGTATGGAATACAACCAAATAAAAACAAAAGATAGAAAAATGAAAGAGAAGGATCAAACAAGACACAAAACTAACAGAAAGCAAGATATAAAATGGCAATAGGGAACTCACAAGTGTCAATAATTACACTAAATGTAAACGGATTAAACTCACCAATAAAAAGGCACAGAGTAGCAGAATGGATTAAAAAAGAAAATCCAACTGTATGCTGCCTACAGGAAACTCATCTAAGTAACAAGGATAACAACAAATTCAAAGTGAAAGGCTGGAAAACAATACTCCAAGCAAATAACATCCAAAAAAAAGCAGGTGTAGCAATACTCATATCGGATAATGCTGACTACAAGACAGGAAAAGTACTCAGAGACAAAAATGGCCATTTCATAATGGCTAAGGGGACACTGAATCAAGAAGACATAACAATTCTTAATATATATGCACCAAACCAAGGAGCACCAAAATATATAAGACAGCTACTTATTGATCTTAAAACAAAAACTGACAAAAATACAATCATACTTGGAGACCTCAATACACTGCTGACGGCTCTAGATCGGTCATCCAAACAGAGAATCAACAAAGACATAGTGGCCTTAAACAAAACACTAGAGCACCTGGATATGATAGACATCTACAGGACATTTCATCCCAAAGTGACTGAGTATACATTTTTCTCCAGTGTACATGGATCATTCTCAAGAATTGACCATATGTTGGGCCACAAAAACAACATCAGCAAATTCAGAAAAATCGAAGTTGTACCAAGCATATTTTCTGATCATAAAGCCTTGAAACTAGAATTCAACTGCAAAAAAGAGGGAAAAAATCCCACAAAAATGTGGAAACTAAACAACATACTTTTAAAAAATGAATGGGTCAAAGAAGAAATAAGTGCAGAGATCAAAAGATATATACAGACTAATGAAAATGACAATACGACATATCAGAATCTATGGGATGCAGCAAAAGCAGTGATAAGAGGGAAGTTCATATCACTTCAGGCATATATGAACAAACAAGAGAGAGCCCAAGTGAACCACTTAACTTCCCACCTTAAGGAACTAGAAAAAGAAGAACAAAGACAACCCAAAACCAGCCGAAGAAAGGAGATAATAAAAATCAGAGCAGAAATAAATGAATTAGAGAACAGAAAAACTATAGAAAAAATTAATAGAACAAGGAGCTGGTTCTTTGAAAAGATCAACAAAATTGACAAACCCTTGGCAAGACTTACCAAGGAAAAAAGAGAAAGAACTCATATAAACAAAATCCAAAGTGAAAGAGGAGAAATCACCACGGACACCATAGATATACAAAGAATTATTGTAGAATACTATGAAAAACTTTATGCCACTAAATTCAACAACCTAGAAGAAATGGATAAATTCCTAGAACAATACAACCTTCCTAGACTGAGTCAAGAAGAAGCAGAAAGCCTAAACAGACCTATCAGTAGAGAAGAAATAGAAAAAACCATTAAAAACCTCCCCAAAAATAAAAGTCCAGGCCCTGACGGCTATACCAGCGAATTTTATCAAACATTCAAAGAAGACTTGGTTCCTATTCTACTCAAAGTCTTCCAAAAAATTGAAGAAGAAGCAATACTTCCAAACACATTTTATGAGGCCAACATAACCCTCATACCAAAACCAGGCAAGGATGGCACAAAAAAAGAAAACTACAGACCAATATCTCTAATGAATACAGATGCTAAAATACTAAACAAAATACTAGCAAATCGAATACAACAACATATTAAAAAAATAATACATCATGATCAAGTGGGATTCATCCCAGAATCTCAAGGATGGTTCAACATACGCAAAACGGTTAACGTAATTCACCATATCAACAAAACAAAGAACAAAAACCACATGATCTTATCAATAGACGCAGAAAAGGCTTTCGATAAAATACAACACAATTTTATGTTTAAGACTCTCAACAAAATGGGTATAGAAGGAAAATATCTCAACATGATAAAGGCCATATATGATAAACCATCAGCTAACATCATATTAAATGGCACTAAACTGAAGGCTTTCCCCCTTAAATCAGGAACAAGACAGGGTTATCCACTCTCTCCACTCTTATTTAATGTGGTACTAGAGGTTCTAGCCAGAGCAATCAGACAAGACAAAGAAATAAAAGACATCCATATCAGAAAAGAAGTAAAGGTATCACTTTTTGCAGATGATATGATCCTATACATCGAAAACCCCAAAGAATCCACAAAAAGACTACTAGAGGCCCTGGCCGGTTGGCTCAGCCGTAGAGCGTCAGCCTAGTGTGCGGAGGACCCGGGTTCGATTCCGGCCAGGGCACACAGGAGAAGCGCCCATTTGCTTCTCCACCCCTCCGCCGCGCTTTCCTCTCTGTCTCTCTCTTCCCCTCCTGCAGCCAAGGCTCCATTGGAGCAAAGATGGCCCAGGCGCTGGGGATGGCTCTGTGGCCTCTGTCTCAGGCACTAGAGTGGCTCTGGTCGCAACATGGCGACGCCCAGGATGGGCAGAGCATCGCCCCCTGGTGGGCAGAGCGTCGCCCCATGGTGGGCGTGCCAGGTGGATCCCGGTCGGGCGCATGCGGGAGTCTGTCTGACTGTCTCTCCCTGTTTCCAGCTTCAGAAAAAAAGAAAAAAAAAAGAAAAAAGAAAAAAAAAAGACTACTAGAAACTATAAGCCAATACAGTAAGGTCGCAGGATACAAAATTAACATACAGAAGTCAATAGCCTTTCTATATGCCAACAATGAAACAATTGAGAACGAACTCAAAAGAATAATCCCCTTCACGATTGCAACAAAAAAAATAAAATACTTAGGAATAAACATAACAAAGAATGTAAAGGACTTATATAATGAAAACTATAAACCATTGTTAAGGGAAATCGAAAAAGATATAATGAGATGGAAGAATATACCTTGTTCTTGGCTAGGAAGAATAAATATAATCAAGATGGCTATATTACCCAGAGCAATATACATTTTTTTTTTTTTTTTTGTATTTTTCTGAAGCTGGAAACAGGGAGAGACAGTTAGATAGACTCCCGCATGCGCCCGACTGGGATCCACCCAGCACGCCCACCAGGGGCGAAGCTCTGCCCACCAGGGGGCGATGCTCTGCCCCTCCGGGGCGTCACTCTGCCGAGACCAGAGCCACTTTAGCGCCTGGGGCAGAGGCTAAGGAGCCATCCCCAGCGCCCGGGCCATCTTTGCTCCAATGGAGCCTTGGCTGCGGGAGGGGAAGAGAGAGACAGAGAGGAAGGGGGGGTGGAGAAGCAAATGGGCGCTTCTCCTATGTGCCCTGGCCGGGAATCGAACCCGGGTCCCCCGCATGCCAGGCCGACGCTCTACCGCTGAGCCAACCGGCCAGGGCCGCAATATACAAATTTAATGCAATTCCCATCAAACTTTCAATGACATTTTTTAAAGAAATAGAGCAAAAAATCATCAGATTTATATGGAACTATAAAAAACCCCGAATAGCCAAAGCAATCCTAAAGAAAAAGAATGAAGCTAGGGGCATTACAATACCTGACTTTAAACTCTATTATAGGGCCACGACAATCAAAACAGCATGGTATTGGCAGAAAAATAGACACTCAGACCAATGGAACAGAATAGAAAGTCCAGAAATGAAACCACATATATATAGTCAAATAATTTTTGATAAAGGGGCTAACAACACACAATGGAGAAAAGAAAGCCTCTTCAATAAATGGTGCTGGGAAAACTGGAAAGCCACATGCAAAAGAATGAAACTGGACTACAGTTTGTCCCCCTGTACAAAAATTAACTCAAAATGGATCAGAGATCTAAACATAAGACCTGAAACAATTAAGTACATAGAAGAAGACATAGGTACTCAACTCATGGACCTGGGTTTTAAAGAGCATTTTATGAATTTGACTCCAATGGCAAGAGAAGTGAAGGCAAAAATTAATGAATGGGACTACATCAGACTAAGAAGTTTTTGCTCAGCAAGAGAAACTGATAACAAAATAAACAGGAAGCCAACTAAATGGGAAATGATATTTTCAAACAACAGCTCAGATAAGGGCCTAATATCCAAAATATACAAAGAACTCATAAAACTCAACAACAAACAAACAAACAATCCAATAAAAAAATGGGAAGAGGATATGAACAGACACTTCTCCCAGGAAGAAATACAAATGGCCAACAGATATATGAAAAGATGCTCATCTTCTTTAGCTATTAGAGAAATGCAAATCAAAACTGCAATGAGATACCACCTCACACCTGTTCGATTAGCTATTATTAGCAAGACAGGTAATAACAAATGTTGGAGAGGCTGTGGAGAAAAAGGAACCCTCATACACTGTTGGTGGGAATGTAAAGTAGTACAACCATTATGGAAGAAAGTATGGTGGTTCCTCAAAAAACTGAAAATAGAACTACCTTATGACCCAGCAATCCCTCTACTGGGTATATACCCCCAAAACTCAGAAACATTGATACGTAAAGACACATGCAGCCCCATGTTTATTGCAGCATTGTTCACAGTGGCCAGGACATGGAAACAACCAAAAAGCCCGTCAATAGATGACTGGATAAAGAAGATGTGGCACATATACACTATGGAATACTACTCAGCCATAAGAAATGATGACATCGGAACATTTACAGCAAAATGGTGGGATCTTGATAACATGATACAAAGCGAAATAAGTAAATCAGAAAAAAACAGGAACTGCATTATTCCATACGTAGTTGGGACATAAAAGTGAAACTAAGAGACATTGATAAGAGTGTGGTGGTTACGGGGGGGAGGGGGGAATGAGAGAGGGAAAGGGGGAGGGGGAGGGGCACAAAGAAAACAAGATAGAAGGTGACAGAGGACAATCTGACTTTGGGTGATGGGTATGCAACATAATTGAATGACAAGATAACCTGGACTTGTTATCTTTGAATATATGTATCCTAATTTATTGATGACACCCCATTAAAAAAATAAAATTATTAATAAAAAAATAATAATAAATCTTAGTAACATGAAATAAAATGAAAAACAACATTTCTTATTCTTAGACATTCTCATTCTACCCTCTGCAAACACACTATAATTTCTTTTGTCACCTTCTAGAATTTCTGTGTATAAAAGCACATGAGCATGGACATGATGGAGGCAGGAATTACAAGAGAGCAGGTGCTCTGCAGCCAGAGCACCCAGGTCAGACCCTGACCTTGTCACTACCTGTGTGACCTTGGGTGAGTGATGGCCTCTGTGCCTCAGTTTCCTTATTTGTAAAATGGTGATGGAGACTAGACAAAATGAATCTTTGTTTTGAGAGACAGAGAGAAAGGAAGAATGAAAGAGAGAGAGAGGAGAAGAAAGAAGGTGGGAGAGAGAGAGGGTTGAGATATGAATCTTTATTTTTAAATGATTATAAACAATGCCTGAAATATGTTGAACATTGTGTACATGCTTGTTGAAAAAATAAACATTTTGCTGTTTGTTTTAACTTACATATATATACAAATACCTCACAGGTTTTCTTTTTTAACATAAAAATTTTTAATATTTTATTATGAGAAATTATAAAGCTATCTCAGATTTTCTAATAATGGAGTATGATCACAGTGTCTGAATGCACCAAGAATTATTTAGCCAACAGCCTTATCTTTTAATACAGTTGAAAAATATTTTAATGGTATAAAGAATGGTCACTAATGGTAAAGAAAACAAACTAGGATACAAAACCGTACACACACCATGAACTAGGGTTTCTTTTTTATTGAATTTATTACAGTGACAGTGGTTAACATAATTTTACTTACATCAGGTGCCCAGTCCTACAACGCAGAACTGGGTTATTAAAAACGTGCACGTGTGCTCACATTGGTTCAATTTTCCTGCAGGGCCACTGAAGTGTTACAGGCTTGTCCCACTCAGATGACAGTGCCATTTACCTAATACTTCTGGGACTGGCTTTTTATTTTGTCTTGTTTCATTGCTCAGATTTTTTTTTTACTGCTAAATCAATCACAAAACATACAATGACCCTTTCAACATTTTTTTCTTTTTGCTTTTAAAGTCTTTTTAAAAATGTATTTTGTTAACAGGGTTTCAAGTGTCCCGCTGAATATAACAACCTCTAACCCCACATCGTGTCCCCCACGCCTCATGAAAAATCTCATTCCATTCCCATTTCACCCCTTTTGTCCCCCTCCCTTCCCTCCATTCTCCCTTGCCCTCTGGGAATTGCTACCCTGTTGTATCTATGAGATATGTACGTATAATTTGGCTAATTCTTCTTTGATCTCATCCTTTTTGCCCCCTTCCCTCTGACAGCTGTCCATCTGTTCTCTGTGATCCTGCTTCTGTCTCTATTTTGTCCTTCAGTTTATTGTGTTTATTAGATTCCACATATAAATGAGATTTTATGGTATTTGTCTTTCTCTACCTGGCTTATTTCATATAGCAAAATAATCTCCAGGTCCACTCATGCAAAATGTAAGATTTCTTTCTTTTCCACGGCAGCATTGTATTCCACTGTGTAAAAGTACCACAGCTTTCTTATCCACTCATCCACTGACAGACATTTCTACTGTTTCAAGATCTTGGCTATTGTAAACAACTCAGCAGTGAACATTGGGGTACATGTCTTCTTTTGAATTAGTGTTTTGGAAGTCTTAGGATATATTCTTAGAAGTGGGATAACTGGATTATAAAGCAGTTACATTTTTAATTGTTTTGAGGAATCTCCATACTGTTTTCCACAGTGGCTGCACAAGTCTGCACACCCACCAGCAGTTCAGGAGGGTTCCCTTTTCACCACACCTGGCCGGTACTTGTTGTTTGTTGATTTGTTCATGAAAGCCATTCTGTCAGGTGTGAGGTGATATCTTATTGTGGATTTAATTTCCATTTCTCTTATCATTAATGACATTGAACATTTTTTCAAATCTGTATTGACCATCTTTATGTCCTCTTTGGAGAAGTATCTATATATTTAGGTCCTTTGCCTATTTTTAATTGGATTACTTACCACCTGGTGTTGAATATTAGAAGTTCTTTATAAATTTTTGTTATTAACCCTTTATCATACTTATCAGCAAATATGTTCTCCCATTGAATGGGTTGTCTTTTCATTTTCTTAATGTTGTCTTTTGCTGTGTAAAAGCTTTTTAATTTGATAATGCCCATTTCTTTATTTTACTTGCCCACAGAGCTATATCAGCAAAACTGGTGCTATGAAAGATGTCTGAGAGTGTACTGTTTATGTTTTCTTCCAAGATTTTTATGGTTTTGCATATACATTTAAGTCTTTTATCCTTTCAACCTTTTTAATGATTACTACCCAATGTTTTGGGGTCTTTTAATGTATATTCGCAATGTTGTGCAACCATCATCACCATATTATCCCATAAAATTTCATCATCCCGAAAAGAAATCCCATGGCTGTTATCAGTCACTACAAATTCCCCCCTTCCACAGTCCTCAGCAACCATTAGTCTGCTTTCCGTCTGTATGGATTACTTTTCCTGAAGGAAACTGTGAGTAGAATCACACACTTTGGTCTTTTGTGCTATATTTTGGTTTATACTTAACTGTTATGACCAAAAAGTCATTGCTATCTCTAATCATTATGCATTTGGGGCATAAATTAGTAATGAAGGTCCTGTCAAAAATTGTTGTATCATTCTTTCATAGGTATTCAACACTCTTTCACCTGAATATTTACTCTAAGGCCGTGAAGTTCTCCATGATGACCTCCTCTCTCTCCCAGTGGGAACTCCTGAAATCCAGCTGTCAGGTGTAATTCCAGTCACTTAGCCATTCTTTGGCTCCTCTCCTTGCCCAATTTGCACTACAGTTGATCCCTGAACACTGTAGGGGTTAAAGATGCTGACCCCTGTGCAGTAAACATTTACATATAATTTTTCACTCCCTTAAAACTTCTGTCATCTGAAGGTAACTAGGAGGAATTGCTTCCAGGACCCAGGGTGGGAACCAAAACTCATGAATGGGCAAGTATATTATATAACATGGCATTGGACAATCCATACAGTTGGGCTCCATATCCTCAGATTCCCAAGGGTGAATCAAAATTACTACTCTCAGACCCTGGCTTGGTTCTAGATTGGTTGGTGTATTGTCCCACTAGGCTAAGGTTGTGGGTATGATTTCTCTGTCAGAACACATAAAGAGTCAAACAATGAATGTGTAAATAAATGAAACAACAAACAGATATTTCTCTTTCTAAAATCAATAAATAACAAATTTTAAAAGTTGCTATTTTAAATCCTTGGTTTGTTGAATGTGCAAATGGGAATCCCAGAGATACTTGAACTGACTGTATACTTATTGAAAAAAAATCTGCATTTAAGTGGGCCACTACAGGTCGAACCCACTTTGTTCAAGACTCAATTGTACTTCTCTCTCTGAACTGGGATAGAGTAGTCCTGGTTTACTGATATCCAGGCTGTTAGGTCAGCTGTGTCTCACTGGGATGTGACTCTTCTGACCAGCAATACTGGTCTCTGTTTCACTTGTGCTGTGTGTCTACTGCACCCACATTTCTCCCAGTGCCTCCCACACTGTTCCTGCTAATTATTTTCATGCCAGGTGCAACTTTAATAGGTATAACTTCTTGAATTTTATGTCCTTTAAAAGTGACCAGCCACCAACCTATTATTAGTAGTGTCCGCTCTCACAAATTATACCATGTCCAGAGGGATGGTATATCTATTTCCTTAGGTTAATAAAGAACCAAGTTAACCTAATGACTCTAAAGCATTTTTTTTTGTATTTTTTTTTTCTGAAGCTGGAAACGGGGAGAGACAGTCAGACAGACTCCCGCATGCGCCCGACTGGGATCCACCCGGCACGCCCACCAGGGGGCGACGCTCTGCCCACCAGGGGCGATACTCTGCCCCTCCAGGGCGTCGCTCTGCTGCGACCAGAGCCACTCTAGCGCCTGGGGCAGAGGCCAAGGAGCCATCCCCAACGCCCGGGCCATCTTTGCTCCAGTGGAGCCTTGGCTGTGGGAGGGGAAGAGAGAGACAGAGAGGAAGGAGTGGAGGTGGGGTAGAGAAGCAAATGGGTGCTTCTCCCATGTGCCCTGGCCGGGAATCGAACCCGGGTCTCTCGCACGCCAGGCCGACGCTCTACCGCTGAGCCAACCAGCCAGGGCCTCTAAAGCATTTTTTAAAGAAATCTCCAAGGTCATCTTTTGCCTTTGTCCCTTATTATTACTCTTCACTCCTAATTGTATTTCTATGACCCTCTTGGAGGAGGGACTTAGAACCTCTCTTTGCACAGACCAGGTGACAGGAGAGCACAGGTCACCTAGACCTGTCACAACGCGACCACTTCAGAGATGTGTCCCAGAGAAAAGGAACACTCAGTCATCTCAGCATCCACACGCGGTAGATCTTTTACCTAAGTCTAGTATCTAATTAGAAATTCAAATTCGATAGCAGGATTACCTTTATATTTGAGGTAATTCTGAATTTTGTATTATTGGCCCAGATGTCATGGCCACCATTGTGGCCATTCAGGTGCAGGTTCATGTTAGATTCGGACAGACAGTAAAGATAACTGCAGAGCCAAAAACTGGTGGGACATTTTTTTATTCTAGCCTCGTACACGGCAGGCAGGTAAGAATACACAGGCTCCAAAACCCACTCATTCAGAGCTCACAAAGCTACTGATACATTCGGGTATTCCTAGAACCAAAGACTCTCCCACCAGCTCAGTCACCTCTGGTTCCCCATGTGCACACCTTCTCCCTTCTCATCTCTGCACATACTGGCTTCTCTTTCAGCACTCTGCCATCTTGGCTTTTTTCTTTTTCCTCATTCTTCCTCCTTCTAAGAAAACTACCTGCGCTCACAAAGACCCCTCTTCCAGCACACATTAGCATAACAAAACCCCTTCCCAAGCAGTAAGGTAATTAGCAGTTTCAGACCAGTGCCATTTTTAACAATAAATGTGAGCAAACTTAGAAAATACAGATTATACAAACTTATTTGCCCAACATGTATGCTAAATAGGGTTAAAAAATTATAGAATTCCCAGTTCAGAGGCATTGATACAAGTCATTTCTGGGGTCCTGGCATGGACCCAGCAATGTAGCCATTGCATGGAGTTGGTTAAACCCTATTTCTGTACTAAAGCTTCTTCTATTTATAGTGCATGCTATAAATGGATATATAAAGGGATGGAAATAGATATACCATCCCTCTGGACATGGTATAATTTGTGAGAGTGGACACTACTAATAATAGGTTGGTGGCTGGTCATTTTTAAAGAACATAAAATTCAAGAAGTTATACCTATAAAAGTTGCACCTTTTTCTGAAGTTCTTGCTTCACTACAGAGCACTTGAAACCAGAAAGGACCTGCCTGACCATGGGTTTGGGCATGTAACAATTGGCCTTTGCATAAAGCAGAGACCAGCCTTCAAAGTAGAAGTCCATAGGTGGAGCAAGGGCACTATTTCACCCAGTCAGTCATTACAGGGTGGGCCCTCTGGCACTAAAGGATCTAGCCCCTCCTCCTCAGCCATGTCCCCTATACCTGACATTCGTTTTAAAAACATGAAGTTCCACCTAATTTCTGCCATTTAACTGGAAGAAGATCCCTGAGGCTGGATGGAAATAACACCCTATGCATCCAGGAGGAATTTCAGCCTCTTTAGCGCCTGGTAGTACAGGGAAGCCTGTGACACTACAAAATACAAGCACTTGTCTGTTTCACATTCCAGAGTCATGACCCTCCCAGCAGCACCAGGGAGCTGGGAATGTCCTATCTGGGGTTTGTTCCAGGGTGCCTGAAATCAACACCTACTTCCCTTTCCAGAGGTGTTGGATGTGGGATGGTGGGAGGTTCCCTGGTTGGGATTTGGAGTATTTGGTCCAGTCCAGACTGTGTCTGTGACCTGCAGGGAGCCTCATGTCCAGGTCTTTCTGGGAAAATTGGTGTAAGTCCAGTAGTTGTGGCTGTCACAGCTGCCAAACACATGCAGGTTCCCACTGAATTCACATAGATCTTAGAGAAACAACAGAGCCAAGAAATGGTGGGCCATTACCTTTATTCTAGACTCGTATTGGCTAACGAGTAAAAAACAAACACACGGACACCAAAACACATTCACACGTTCCCCGGTTCCACAACCAGGAGAATCTTTTCTATTTTTCCTAGAATCAAAGGCCCCACTAGCCTCAGTCATCTCCTTTTCCCCATCTGCACTCCTCCATTTTGGCTGCTTTTCTCTCCGCAACCACATGGCCTCTCTCCAAAATGGCCTCCTAGATCCTCCTTTTAAAACTTTTCTGTGCAAAAGCCCTTCTCCAGCAGACATTAGCATAACCAAGCCCCTACCCAAGCATGAAGTTAATTAACCGTATAACTTGGACAACAGCCACTCAAGTGGGCAGCACCATTTTTAACAATAAAAGTGAGCAAAACCAGAAAATACAGATTTTTACAAACTTATTTGCCCCAAAATTGGGCAGAGAGAATACAAGCAATGTGGCTTCCAGTAGACTTACTCATATGGGACCCTGAGCATCCTCTTCAGTGGAAAAAACTGAGAGCATCATGATGACCAGGCAGCCCTGGTCCCCTTCCCCATGGAACTCTCAGTCCAGTAGAGTCTCTCTGCCAGACTCATCCCAGACAGACAATCAGAATGGGAAGCTCAGGGAGAGGCAATGTAGAGGCAGCTCATTGGAGACTGTTTATATGGGCTTTTAGATCTTCTCCTATTTGGGTGCCCTCCAGGGATTCATCCTGCCAGGATGACAGAATGACACTCAGGCACCACTGAACGTGAAATAATGTTTATCTGTAATCCTGGAAGCAGCAATAGGATGGCCCTGAGGGCAATGGTTCAGGTTCATTTCTGTATGAAACAGGTTTGAAATGGAAATATTGACTTTGGCTTTTTGTTTTTTTTTTGTTGTTGTTGTTTTTTTTTAAATAAATTTTTATTAATGGTAATGGGATGACATTAATAAATCAGGGTACATATATTCAAAGAAAACATGTCTAGGTTATTTTGTCATTAAATTATGTTGCATACCCCTCGCCCAAAGTCAGATTGTCCTTCGCCACCCTCTATCTAGTTCTCTGTGCCCCTCCCCCTCCCCCTAACTCTCCCCCTGTCCTCCCTCCCCCCAGCCCTGGTAACCACCACACTCTTGTCCATGTCTCTTAGTCTCATTTTTATGTTCCACCAATGTATGGAATCATGTAGTTCTTGTTTTTTTCTGATTTACTTATTTCACTCCTTATAATGTTATCAAGATCCCACCATTTTGCTGTAAATGATCTGATGTCATCGTTTCTTATGGCTGAGTAGTATTCCATAGTGTATATGTGCCACATCTTCTTTATCCAGTCTTCTATTGAAGGGCTTTTTGGTTGTTTCCATGTCTTGGCCACTGTGAACAGTGCTGCAATGAACATAGGGCTACATGTGTCTTCACGTATCAATGTTTCTGAGGTTTTGGGGTATATACTCAGTAGAGGGATTGCTGGGTCATAAGGTAGTTCTATTTGCAGTTTTTTGAGGAACCACCATACTTTCCTCCATAATGGTTGTACTACTTTACAGTCCCACCAACAGTGAATGAGGGTTCCTTTTTCTCCACAGCCTCTCCAACATTTGCTATTACCCGTCTTGTTGATCATAGCTAATCTAACAGGGGTGAGGTGGTATCTCATTGTAGTTTTGATTTGCATTTCCCTAATAACTAATGAAGCTGAGCATTTTTTCATATATCTGTTGGCCATTTGTATCTCTTCCTGGGAGAAGTGTCTATTCATGTCTTCTTCCCATTTTTTTATTGGATTGTTTGTTTGTTTGTTGTTGAGTTTTATGAGTTCTTTGTAAATTTTGGAAATTAGGCCCTTATCTGAGCTGTTGTTTGAAAATATCATTTCCCATTTAGTTGGCTGTCTGTTTATTTTGATATCAGTTTCTCTTGCTGAGCAAAAACTTTTTATTCTGATGTAGTCCCATTCATTTATCTTTGCCTTCACTTCTCTTGCCATTGGAGTCAAGTTCATAAAATGTTCTTTAAAACCCAGGTCCATGAGTTTAGTACCTATGTCTTCTTCTATGTACTTTATTGTTTCAGGTCTTATATTTAGGTCTTTGATCCATTTTGAATTAATTTTAGTACACGGGGACAGGCTGTAGTCGAGTTTCATTCTTTTGCATGTGGCTTTCCAGTTTTCCCAACACCATTTGTTGAAGAGGCTTTCTTTTCTCCATTGTGTGTTGTTGGCCCCTTTATCAAAGATTATTTGACCATATATATGTGGTTTTATTTCTGGGCTTTCTATTCTGTTCCATTGGTCTGAGTGTCTATTTTTCTGCCAATACCATGCTGTTTTGATTATTGTGGCCCTATAATATAGTTTAAAGTCAGGTATTGTAATGCCCCCAGCTTCATTCTTTTTCCTTAGGATTGTTTTGGCTATTCGGGGTTTTTTATAGTTCCATATAAATCTGATGATTTTTTGTTCCATTTCTTTAAAAAATCTCATAGGGATTTTGATGGGAATTGCATTAAATTTGTATATTGCTTTGGGTAATATGGCCATTTTGATTATATTTATTCTTCCTATCCAAGAACAAGGAATATTTTTCCATCTCATTGTATCTTTTTCGATTTCCCTTAACAATGCTTTGTAATTTTCATTATATAGGTCCTTTACATTCTTTGTTATGTTTATTCCTAGGTATTTTATTTTTTTTGTTGCAATCGTGAAGGGGATTATTTTTTTGAGTTCGTTTTCTAATATTTCATTGTTGGCATAGAGAAAGGCTATGGACTTCTGTATGTTAATTTTGTATCCTGCGACCTTACTGTATTGGTTTATTGTTTCTAATAATCTTTTTGTGGAGTCCTTCGGGTTTTCGATGTATAGGATCATATCATCAGCAAAAAGTGATACCTTTACTTCTTCTTTTCCAATATGGATGCCTTTTATTTCTTTGTCTTGTCTGATTGCTCTGGCCAGAACTTCTAGCACCACGTTAAATAAGAGTGGAGAGAGTGGACAACCCTGTCTTGTTCCTGATTTAAGGGGGAAAGCCTTCAGTTTAGTGCCATTTAATATGATGTTAGCTGATGGTTTATCATATATGGCCTTTATCATGTTGAGATATTTTCCTTCTATACCCATTTTGTTGAGAGTCTTAAACATAAAATTGTGTTGTATTTTATCAAAAGCCTTTTCTGCATCTATTGATAAGATCATGTGGTTTTTGTTCTTTGTTTTGTTGATATGGTGTATTACGTTAACCGTTTTGCATATGTTGAACCATCCTTGAGATTCTGGGATGAATCCCACTTGATCATGATGTATTATTTTTTTAATATGTTGTTGTATTCGGTTTGCCAGTATTTTGTTTAGAATTTTAGCATCTGTATTCATTAGAGATATTGGTCTGTAGTTTTCTTTCTTTGTGCCATCCTTGCCAGGTTTTGGTATGAGGGTTATGTTGGCCTCATAAAATGTGTTCGGAAGTATTGCTTCTTCTTCAATTTTTTGGAAGACTTTGAGTAGAATAGGAACCAAGTCTTCTTTGAATGTTTGATAGAATTCACTAGTATAACCGTCTGGGCCTGGACTTTTATTTTTGGGGAGGTTTTTAATAGTTTTTTCTATTTCCTCCCTGCTGATTGGTCTGTTTAGGCTTTCTGCTTCTTCATGACTCAGTCTAGGAAGGTTGTATTGTTCTAGGAATTTATCCATTTCTTCTAGATTGTTGTATTTGGTGGCATATAATTTTTCATAGTATTCTACAATAATTCTTTGTATATCTATGATGTCTGTGGTGATCTCTCCTCTTTCATTTTGGATTTTATTTATTTGAGTCCTGTGCCTTTTTTCCTTGGTGAGTCTTGCCAAGGATTTGTCAATTTTGTTGACCTTTTCAAAGAACCAGCTCCTTGTTTTATTGATTTTTTCTATAGTTTTTCTGTTCTCTATTTCATTTATTTCTGCTCTGATTTTTATTATCTCCTTTCTTCGGCTGGTTTTGGGTTGTCTTTGTTCTTCTTTTTCTAGTTCCTTAAGGTGTGAAGTTAAGTGGTTTACTTCGGCTCTCTCTTGTTTGTTCATATAGGCCTGAAGTGATATGAACTTTCCTCTTATTACTGCTTTTGCTGCATCCCAGAGATTCTGATATGTCGTATTTTCATTTTCATTTGTCTGTATGTATCTTTTGATCTCTGCGCTTATTTCTTCTTTGACCCATTCATTTTTTAGAAGTATGTTGTTTAGTTTCCACATTTTTGTGGGTTTTTCCCCCTCTTTTTTGCAGTTGAATTCTAGTTTCAAGGCTTTATGATCAGAAAATATGCTTGGGCCCTGGCCGGTTGGCTCAGCGGTAGAGCGTCGGCCTAGCGTGCGGAGGACCCGGGTTCGATTCCCGGCCAGGGCACACAGGAGAAGCGCTCATTTGCTTCTCCACCCCTCCGCCGCGCTTTCCTCTCTGTCTCTCTCTTCCCCTCCCGCAGCCAAGGCTCCATTGGAGCAAAGATGGCCCGGGCGCTGGGGATGGCTCTGTGGCCTCTGCCTCAGGCGCTAGAGTGGCTCTGGTCGCAACATGGCGACGCCCAGGATGGGCAGAGCATCGCCCCCAGGATGGGCAGAGCATCGCCCCTGGTGGGCATGCCGGGTGGATCCCGGTCGGGCGCATGCGGGAGTCTGTCTGACTGTCTCTCCCTGTTTCCAGCTTCAGAAAAATGAAAAAAAAAAAAAAAAAAAATATGCTTGGTACAATTTCAATTTTTCTAAATTTGCTGATATTGTCTTTGTGGCCCAACATATGGTCAATTCTTGAGAATGTTCCATGTACACTAGAGAAAAATGTATACTCTGTCGCTTTGGGATGAAGTGTCCTGTAGATGTCTATCATATCCAGGTGTTCTAGTATTTCCTTCAAGTCCACTATATCTTTATTGATTCTCTGTTTGGATGACCGATCTAGAGCCATCAGCGGAGTATTGAGGTCTCCAAGTATGATTGTATTTTTGTTATTTTTTGTTTTAAGGTCAATAAGTAGCTGTCTTATATATTTTGGTGCTCCTTGGTTTGGTGCATATATATTAAGGATTGTTATGTCTTCTTGATTCAGTGTCCCCTTAATCATTATGAAGTGACCATTTTTGTCTCTGAGTACTTTTTCTGTCTTGTAGTCAGCATTATCAGATATGAGTATTGCTACACCTGCTTTTTTTTGGGTGTTGTTTGCTTGGAGTATTGTTTTCCAGCCTTTCACTTTGAATTTGTTTTTATCCTTGTTGCTTAGATGTGTTTCTTGTACGCAGCATATAGTTGGATTTTCTTTTTTAATCCATTCTGCTACTCTGTGTCTTTTTATTGGTAAGTTTAATCCATTTACATTTAGTGTAATTATTGACACTTGTGGGTTCCCTACTGCCATTTTATAAATTGCTTTCTGTTAGTTTTGTATCTAGTTTGATTCTTCTCTTTTGTTTTTCTATCATTTGTTTCTGTTTGTTTGTGTTCCATACTTCTTTCCTCTGTTGCTACCTTTTTTAAGTCATGTGTTTTTGTGGTGGTTTTTTCTAGGGTGGTTACCATTAAGTAATGAAAAGGGTACCTACCATATTCATTGTAGTACCCTATCTTATAAGTATTTCTGCACTTCATCGTCCTTTGCTACTGTTAATCTCCATTCTCTCCCCCCCTTTTTTTTTTCCTTTGTTGTCACAGTTTAAGTTTGGTTTTATTGTGTTCTTGGTGGAGCTGTTACTTGTGGTGTTGTTTTCTTTTGTTCTTTGAATCTGGTTGGAAAACCCCCTTTAGTATTTCCTGGAGTGGGGGCTTTCTCGTGATAAATTCTCTCATCTTTTCTGTATTTGTGAATGTTTTTATATCTCCTTCATACTTGAAGGATAGCTTTGATGGGTATAGTATTCTTGGCTGAAAGTTCCTCTCTTTCAGGGCTTTAAATATTGGGGTCCACTCTCTTCTAGCTTGTAGAGTTTCTGCTGAGAAATCTGATGATAATCTAATAGGCCTTCCTTTATATGTTGTACTCTTCTTTTCCCTGGCTGCCTTGAGAATTTTTTCTTTGTCATTGGTTTGTGTCATCTTTATTATGATGTGCCTTGGAGTGGGTTTGTTGGGGTTAAGAAAACTCGGTGTTCTGTTTGCTTCTTGAATTTGAGGCTTTAGTTCTTTCCACAGGCTTGGAAAGTTCTCGTCTATTATTTGTTTGAGTATATTCTCCATTCCATTTTCTTTCTCTTCTCCCTCTGATATACCTATTATTCTTATGTTATTCTTTCTGATGGAGTCAGATAATTCCTGTAGGGCTTTCTCGTTTTTTATTATTTTTGAGTCTCTTTCTTCTTCTCTCTGTTGTGCCTCAAGTTGTTTGTCTTCTATTTCACTAATCCTATCTTCAATCTGGGTTGTTCTGCTAGCTAAGCTTGTTACCTCGTTTTTCAGTTCGTGAATTGAGTTTTTCATTTCTGTTTGATTTGTTTTTATAGTTTCAATTTCCTTGGTAATATATTCTTTGTGTTCATTGAGTTGTTTTCTGATCTCCTTATATTGCCTTTCCGTGTTTTCTTGTATATCTCTGAGTATTTTTAAGATTTCTATTTTAAATTCTCTGTCATTTAGCTCCAAGGCTTCCAATATGTTAAGTCTTTTCTCCATAGATTTTTCCACATCTATTTGTGTTACCTCTCTTTCTTTTGTATCCATAATATTCGATTTCCTCTTTCTTATTGGCATCTGAGGGTGGTCTTGTTGATAGCACTAATTAGAATTAATAAAGAGTAAAAAGTAAAAAACAAAAAAAAAAAACAAAAAAAAAAACAAAAAAAACCAACAACAACAAAAAAAAAACAAAAAAAAAAACAAAGGGTAAAACACCCCACAAAAAAAAGCAGTAATAATTTATTATTTCCCCCTTTTTTTTTTCTTTGTTCTCCTTCCCTCCTCTCCCCTCCTCAGGGAAATATCGTGCCTATAATGGAGGGCCTGGTTTGCGGTGAAGAGTTCAAGGGGGCAAAAAATAAAAAAATAAATAAAAAAAATAAAAAAATTAAAAAAAAGAAAAAAAAAAAGAAAAAAGGAAGAAAATCTTAGACAAGCATAAGTTGATCTGCCTGCGGGTGACGGTCAACCAAGAGATATAATGAGAGGGACAAGAGGGAACCAGAAAAAAGGACAAAAAAAGGAATAATCAAGAAGAAAAAATAAAAATAATAAGTAAAAATACGTTGTATTAAGTGGAGCAAAGACCAAATACAATGGAGACCTTGGGTTGGGAGGACCCAAAATGCCACAAAAACAAACCAACCAGAAAAAAACAAAAACAAAACCGAAAAAGAAAAACAAAGCCAAAAAAAACCTTGAGTCCCAAATTAACTAATTTGTTCGTGATTGAGGATTAAATGGGAGGAAAGTAAAACGAGAAAAGAAAAAACAAATAGAAAGGAAAAAATAAGAAAAAGAGAAAAACGAAGGAAGAAATAAAAAAGGAAGAGAAAAAGACAAAATAAGGCAAAAAAAAACAAAAGAGGAGAGAGTGAGAATTAAGTGTCCTGGAGTATAACCCCAAAGGAGGGTGAGGATGAAGAAGAGAAATAAAATGTAACACTTATGGGTAGTGTAGTTCAAGAAAAGGGAAGCATAAGATGGGCAGAGAATAGAAGGACTGAGGTGGAGGAAATAAAGGTAATAAGATAGAAGGAACAAACAACAACAACAACAAAAAACAAACAAAAAAAAAACCAACAAACAGTGGAACAAGCTGCAAAGTCTGTGGATTTTTCCTGATTTTGAGATGTCAACCTCTTCCTCCTTCTCCTCTCTCCCTCTTCCCGGTTGGCGACTCTGCACCCCAGGCCCTGCCCCTGCGCCACACCCAGGCAGGGACTTGCAGTTGATGGGGTTCTATGGCAATGTCACACAATTGGCTTTAGTCTTGTTGGTAGTCAAGGCCTGCCGGCGTCTGCAGGGTCTAACGACGAGAGAGTTCGCCTTCGTGGATTCTCTCTCCCAGTCCCCCCCTCCCGAACCAGCAGCCTGGCGATCCAGCCACAAGGCTGCCACTGCTTCTGCCTGGGGAGTAAGAGACTCAAAGAGCTGGGAAATCCCCACTCTATCCCCACTCAGTGCAAGGCTCTGGGAAGGGCTCTGACAGTCAGGGCCTCCAGTGTAATCAGGCGGGGGTGGGAGTCAATTGTTGTCAAGGTGATTGTTCAGCGCCTAGCATTCCGTTGGACCTCTCAACCCAGGCTTTCCACTCTTTGTAGCCTGTTTTGGCCGGTAAGAAGAGGCACTAGTCTCTGCTTGCGACTAGTGTGGTATAGATCTTATTATCTGCCAAGTCCTTCTTGTTAGCGTTTATCCCTGAATATGGAGGCTCTATCAATCAGAAGTTGCCCCCGCCCCTTTAGCGAGAGGCACCAAAAAATATCACGCCTCTTGTCTTGGGTCGGTGAACTGAGAGAGATCTTATCAATTAGAACCGAGGGTGCGCAGATTTCACGGGTTAAGTTAATTTTAGTAATTGGGTCGCAGCTGTGCTCCCGAAGGTATTTCAGGCTGCCTGCACGCGCCCCTCCCCCAACGCTTGATTGTTAGCTTGAATGGCTGGGTGAGGTGCCCCGCCCGCGGAGAGAATCTCCCAAGTAGGGAATACCGCCCTGGGGCCTCTCCCGCTCCCCGTACGCGGGCCGTTGGGAACGTTAGCGGTGCTCGGTCTGCAATGCTCGGTCTGCAACCAGACCGGGAGCACAGCAGCGGCTGCTTGCCGCTCGCCCTGCAACCGACCCGGGCGCTGCTCGCGGAGGCTGGCGGCGGCGGCTTCCGAGTGCGGGATGACTTACCACAGGCACACTTTCTCGAGGCTTGAATGAACGTCCCTGCGGTAGCTTCCTCCACACCCTCGTCTCTCAGATTCGAGTGATAACAGTCCTTTTGCTTTCAGTTTGCTCCGAAGATAAATTTTCCTGTTTCTAGTTGATAAATTTGTTGTGATTTTGGGGAGATCTGTCGGACGCGCTGCTCACGGCGCCATTTCCGTGACGTCACCCGGCTTTTTGTTTTAAGTTTCGTTTTTTCTTAGGACTTGGGCCAGAGTTAGGTTCTTGTTTGTTACCTGAGGTGAAGGGTTGAACCTGTGTTCTGCCAACAAAGGAGGGTGTACATGGTCAGCTCTGATGTGCAGTGGGCTCAAAGCTGTCAGAGACAAACATTAAAAATCAAATCTCCCTCTTATACAGGGAGATGAACAGCGCTACATTTAAATAGCCTGTATGGCCCTTTGAGAAAGTATAAATAGCCTGACCTGTGGTGGCGCAGTGGATAAAGCGTCGACCTGGAAATGCTGAGGTCGCCGGTTCAAAACCTGGGCTTGCCTGGTCAAGGCACATATGGGAGTTGATGCTTCCAGCTCCTCCCCCCTTCTCTCTTTCTGTCTCTCCTCTCTCTCTCTCTCTTTCTCTCTGTCTCTCCCTCTCCTCTCTAAAATGAATAAATAAAAAAAAAAAATTTAAAAAATAAATAAATAAATAAAGAGTTTAAAAAAAAAAAAAAAAAAGAGAAAGTATAAATATTCCAACCAAGGGCTATCTCACCCCAAATCCTTATCACTGTTGAGTCAGGGGCTTGCAGTGTCCATGCACTGACTCTCAGTGCCCATTATACCAGCACAGATCCCGAGACCCTTGTTCTTTTTTAATGTCCCTCCATTTTTTCCACCTGAGTTCTGACTCAGCCACCTACACAGACAAGGATCTAAGCCCAGGGGGATGAGCTGGCTTTCTCACTCCTGAGAGATGCCAACTCCAACTCTGCCCCAGGGGACCTGTTTATCGCTTGGACTGTGTCATACCTGGGTCATTCTCATCTCTTCTTTTGGTAGATTCACTGTGTTGAGTGCAGAGCCTACCTATAGTCTGCCCAGGAAACACCTGGAACTGAGGAAGTGAGAGCTGAACCAATTTTTTTTTAGAAGACGTAATAGAGCAGTGAAAAACAACGGAAGTTTGTGCCCAGAGCCATTCCACTCCCATGTTTACTAACTTTCTGTCCATGAGCCAGTAGGAAAATAGATATTGTATCATTATGTGGGCTATACACAGTTCAAAAGAAAATTGAATTACCCAGAAATGGTTAACATTCTATGCAATGTGTACTATTCTATTTTCAATAAACTCTATTTTAATTTTTAAAGTGTCCATCTTGACTAAATGATTGGTTTTACAACCTGAAAAAAGTGTCAAGATTGGCAGTTTGGAAACTACTGTCCTCCTCCGCAGCTGTTAAGAGAAGGACAGCTCAAGCCAGGGACGGTTGGTTCAGTGGTAAAGCATCGGCCTGGAGTGTGAAAGTCCTGGGTTCAAATTCCAGCCAAGGCACACAGGAGAAGTGCCCATATGCTTCTACATCCTTCCCCCTCTCCCTTCTCTCTGTCTCTCTCTTCCCCTCCCGCAGCCAAGGCTCCATTGGAGTGAAGTTGGCTCAGGTGCTGAGGATGGCTCCATGGTCTCCACGTCAGACACTAGATTGGCTCTGGGTGCAACAGAGCAATGCCCCAGATGGGCAGAGCATCGCCCCCTGGTGGGTGTACTGGGTGGATCTCAGTTGGGCGCATGCAGAAGTCTGTCTCTCTGCCTCACTGCTTCTCACTTCAGAAAAATAAAAATATTAAATACAAGAAAAGAGTAGGATGGCTCAGGAGCAGACAGAAAAGCATTCAGTCCCCACCCACTGGAGAGAGAGAGGGCAGGAATTAGGACCATGGAGGTGCATGATTACTTTTCTTTTCAGAAGCCTCCAGCTTGGTCTCCTGTCTCCTTTCACAACCCTGTTGTCCCCTCCCTCACAGGAGACAGACACTGGACTCTTCCACAGACTCAAGTCTCACTACTTTCATCCCCTACTTTGGACTCAACTGTGGCTCCCAGTGTTCCCAGGTGAAGTCCAGGACCCTCAATAAGGGTGACAAGCTTCACCCTACCCTCCCAGGGCTGAACCCCACTGAAATAGTCACAGTCCTTGCTCATTCTTAAAACCACAGCTCAGATACCCCCACCTCTAGGAAGCCACATTTGATGCTTGTGGCCCTCCTTCCCAGCCTTACTCTCTCTGGGTCATGATTGTCAGGGGTGGTTTGTGTCCCCCACTGGTTGTGAGAACCAGAAGGACACAGCCTGGGACCAAGTCACTACTGAAACTCCACATCAACTAGCACAGGGCTGATGCCAGAACAGGTGTTCACGAATACTGAATTAATTAATTAGTAAATTAGATAAACAAAAGTGTAGACGAATGAGTGAGAGCCCTGTGTTCAGGCTGTATCTAACTCAACATGTCTGTCCTGACACACTGACCTCCTGAAAATTGGTGCCTGGAGTTCACACCTCTCCCTGGCAGCCTCCCTGTCCTCCCTGTAACACAGTTGTTCAGCAGGGCCCTGGGTCTCACACGCTGGGAAGGCCTAAGTGTCCCCCTGTGCAGAAGAACCTCCCTCACCACCTCCTCTCCTTGCTCCCTCATCCCACACACACAAGACCAAATTCAGGCTGGAAACCCAGGTGCCACCATCCAGGCCTCGCCCAGAGTGAGCCAGATGAGCCAGGGCTCACAGCCTTTTTTCTTACTGATTTTGCTACTTTCTAATATTACTGTTGTAGCTGTATTTACTTTAAAAAATTGATATTGCATCATTGTGTGGTTTGCACAGTTTCAAAAGAAAGTGAAAAGGAAAATAGGCAATAAATGCACCATCACCACCCTCAGGGGAGCGGCTCCTTCACCTTCTGATCATGGAGCTTCGCTCAGAAGAAAGACGTCTCTCCCACAAGCCAGCACATTCATGCACAAAGAAGATCATGTCCTATGCAGGAGACCGTGGAAACTTCTCACTGGTCCTGGTGTCATAGCGCTGTGAGGTCATGCATGGTCTACTGGAGAGTTTTTGGACTTTCTGTCCAGAATCTCAGTGAAACAAACATGATAATGACATGGATTACATCAATCACCACTACAGTCATCAATTGCTGGGCACAGTTTCTCCAGTTCTCTTCTTCATATTCTCCTCTCCTCTTCCTGCCCTTCCTCTCACCTCTCCTCCCCACTCCTCCCCTCTCCTCCTCTCCTCTCTCTTTCCCTCTCCATGAATTAAGTGAAAAGTGACTTTTGCAGGGCAGCCTCAGCATGAATCTCAGTACTTGCAAATGTGCCTGAGATGTACACGCTGTGTGTCCTTGACAAAATGATGAGGGAGAAAAGATAACCCAAAACCCAGAAATTGACGCTGTGTCCTTTTGACATGAACTTCTGTCTTGGTTTTGTTTCAGGAGTGACCCCAAAAGCCTTTCAAATTTCTCATTTTACCCACATATTCAAATTAGAGTTTCCAAATCTATAAATAAAAGGGCACTGACTATCACAGTCTCTTTCACCTGAATAACATCAGTGTGGTTCCATGAGCAGTGACTACTCCCTCAGGAGAGTTTAGAATTTACAAGAAACACAGGGAAGGTAGAAAACTGTAGGGTCACATGAATGGGAAGGTATTATGGTTATTTCAGTTTGGGAAAGTGGGGATTGCTACAAAGGATGCCCTCCTTTTTGTTAAACAGCTTTATTACTAAGGGGCAAGAAGGTGTTAACGGAGTGGTTCTCAAACTTTTTGAAGTTGAGGCGCATTTAGAATTCTACAAATAATTGTAGATGCACTATATACAAATTTCTGAGAAATATGTTATAATAATTAAGTCAAATATTAAAGAAAAAATATATAAAGTTCAAGCGTGCTTTTGTGGCAATTAAACAAAATAAATATGACAAAATTAAATTTATTCTGACATTAAAAAACATTTTTATGTTACATTTTTTTGAGTTATGCTTTTTAGAATTTGAAAAAAAAGAGGGGTTAAAAAACAAGAAAGGATAAAAAGTTATCTTTATATATAGATAGATAGATAGATAGATAGATAGATAGATAGATAGATAGATAGATAGATAGATACATTCTTAGTAAGATTTAGTAAATTCAGCAGGTCCTGGCTCGAATGTGTTAAGTTTTTTCATTCTTGTGTTTATGAGAAAGCGTGAGCCAGATGTGTCCTAGTGAATTCTTCAATGTTTGGGCATATATTTGAAAAGCAAACTCTCATTTCCACATCAGTACATTGAAGAATTCCTCTCTTTTTACTCTTAATTGTGTTGAGGGTAGAAAATCCTAATTCACATAAATAGGATGTTGAAAATTGATGTAAAATGTTCAAAGCTTTTTTAGATATTTCCATATAGTGTTCTTTTACAGAAATCCAAAATGCTTCAAGAGACAATTCCTTATGTTTAATCATCAATCCACTATCAGTGGATATAGCTGCTAGTTCTTCTGTTAATGTTAAACCAAAATTACTTGAAGCTTCCATGAATGGGTTTCTAATCCAATCATATTGTTCAGTGTTAAGTGATGGAAAATGCTATAAATTAAATTCTGTCAGCCTTCAAGTCCTATTTTATTTATACTTAACTTTTGCTTACTTCCAGAATCCGATTCTTCAATATTATGCTTCTTTTTGAGAAATCTATCCATTTTATTTGTGTGTACTTATCTAAAAATAATATAATGATGTGTTAATAATAAATATAATAATGATATGTTAACAAAAAGAGCAGTGTTTCCATAATGAAATGGTATAATAAAGTAACTATATTTCTTTTTATATCTGGGCATATGTCGCAAACCAGTGCAGTTAGTAATTCCAGGTCCCGAGTGGGAACAGTGAGGAATTAAGAAAATATCTGGAATTAAGAAAATACAAGGCATGAGGGCCCTGTAATTGCTGCTGGCAAAGCTCACCCAAAAACTGCATCTTGCTCTATTTATAGGGCAAAGTGAGGCCATTAGCAAATATGGTCTCTGATCACGTTTCCAAGGAAACCCAAGAATTTTACCAAGTGCAGAAAAACCCCACCATATATATCATCTTAAACTTACACCAAACAAAGGATAGAAGAAACTGGCCTCCAGTCTTTCTGGGGAACATGGGGGGTAGTGTAAAAAATCCAGCACCACAGCTTAACAGTCTTTTGCAACCTAATCTGGCAAGTGAGGTGGGGGTTTGGGCAGACTGTCAGCTTATAGCCAATTCTCCACACCTCTGTCCCCCCAAAATCTAAACTCAAAAAACGTTGGTTTTTTGGTCCCCAACAGGCACATATTTCTCTGAAATACCATAGGGCACACCTGGAAATCTTCTAGGGTGCACCAGTGCGCCCTGACGCACACTTTGAGAACCACTATGTCAATGTCTTATGTATGTACTAAGTGCTATTTTGTTCATTGCTCTCTGGTTGTTTTGTAGTTCCTTTCTGTCTTTTTCTTCTGCTCTCTTCTGGTTTGATGATTTTTTTAATGTTATGCTTCAATTTTGTTCTCATTATCTTTTGTGTATCTGCTATAGGCTTGTGTTTTGTAGTTATCATGAGGCTCACACATATCAGCCTATGTGGACAACAGTCTATTTTAAGTAGATAGTAAATTAAGTTTGAACACATTCAACAGCTACATTTTTACTTCCTCTATACTCCCAAGTGTTTTATGTTTTTCACATTTTATGTTTTAGTGTATGAGTATATTTAGTTTTTCTAAATTTTTATTTATTCATTTTAGCAAGATAAGATGAAAAGGAGAGAGAAACAGTAATGTCAATCTGTTCCAAATGTGCCCTGACCTGGGATTGAACCAGCAACCTCTGTGCTTCAGGATGATGCTCTTACCAACCAAGCTATTGGGCCATGGCTGAGGTTGCCTATTTCTTAACTAAATGTTGTGTGTTGAGAGGAGGTGAGTTTTAGACCCCTCTACGTCACCATCCTTTTTCTCTTTAAAAAATAGCATTTGAACTATTGACTGTGCTGTGTGTCCATTACCCAAAGTCAAATCATTTTCCATCATCGTACACTTGTCTGCCTTTTTTCAAAAAAAAATTCCATTGATTTGAGAGGAGGTGGAAGAGAGAGAGGGAGAGAGAGAGAGAGAGAGAGAGAGATCCACAAAAGAGAAAGAGAGCATCAACTTGTTGTTCCACTTAGTTGTTCTATTTATTTGTGCACTTCTTGGTTGCTTCTTGTATGTGCACCAACCAGAAAGGGAATGGATAACCGTAAGCACCAAGGATGTTCAATCCACAGAGCCAGAACGCTGGGGCCTATGCCACCATTTTAAAGTGCCAGGATGGCACTTTTCCTGAGTATCTTTGTTTCAGAGTGTGATTCTGATTCCCACCTGCTTGTGCAGGGTGGAGGCTGCTCTGGTTAAACTAAACCTAAAAGCTCTGATCTACTTGGTCCCTGAAACAACTAGTTCCCTTCTCACTAATGACCAAAACCCACAACTGCACCTGAGTCCCATGTCTTCCCTGATGCCAAAGCCACAAGGAGATGTGAGAAGTGCTCAGCAGGAGGCATCCAAGGGGCTATCAGAAGGTAATGAAGTGACTCCCTACAGTTTCTGAGTACAGGAATGTTTTGGGGGTGACATTTCAGCTGAAAGCTGGAGGATGAATACAATGTAAGTGAAGAGTTCACGGAGACAGACAAGAGCCATCAAGCACGAGCTGTGGAATGTGTGGATATGGGGGGTGACACAGACGCCAAAGTTGAGAAGTAGAAATAGGGTACAAAGTGGTGAGGCCTGTAGCTGTGGACAGGGTGCCGCGGATTAGTGGGGCTCGTAATTCTGGGTCTTAAGGGAGAAAGGTGTGGAATTAATAAAACAGACTCATTAAATAAAAGGATGGGATCAGAGACCTCTTCAATGCTGGTGACAATATTCGAGTGCCCCATAGCCCCAGTTTGCTTTATTTATTTATTTTTGTATTTTTTTTTCTGAAGCTGGAAACGGGGAGAGACAGTCAGACAGACTCCCGCATGCGCCCGACCGGGATCCACCCAGCACGCCCACTAGGGGGCGATGCTCTGCCCACGAGGAGGCGATGCTCTGCCCCTCCGGGGCGTCGCTCTGCTGCGACCAGAGCCACTCTAGCGCCTGGGGCAGAGGCCAAGGAGCCATCCCCAGTGCCCGGGCCATCTTTGCTCCAATGGAGCCTCAGCTGCGGGAGGGGAAGAGAGAGACAGAGAGGAAGGAGGGGGGGTGGAGAAGCAAATGGGTGCTTCTCCTATGTGCCCTGGCCGGGAATCGAACCCGGGTCCCCCACACGCCAGGCCAACACTCTACTGCTGAGCCAACCGGCCAGGGCCCAGTTTGCTTTATTATTAGCCATATGCAAATAAGAAAGTCCTTGATACAAAGTTACATATCTGAGGCAAAAACAGGAACTTTCCCAAGGCATAAACAGGAATCCCCTATCATGCATAAGTGAAATCAACCAACATCTGAACAAAGAGTGAGAGGAAGGTCATGTAAATTGCTTCCAGCAACTTAAACAAGTAAGTGAAGTGGGTGAAAGTACTCAGCTTCATAGCCAATATGGAGGTGGTGAGGGGGAGAACTTAGCCTTTTGCTAAGCCTCAAATCTACAAAGACTTTTTGCCACTTGCAGTATACTACATATCCTCCTTTTCTTTTTTATTTTTAATTTGTGTGCTGAGATTTGAACTCATCTGATTTCCTCGTTTCCCAGACTCTAATTTGGAGGCAAATTGAAAAAATACTGAATAAACATAAAATTAGTATAGCCAATGCTAACAGATACCCAAACAACTATTCTAATACATTAAAGGGATTAAAGTCTTTTAGATTGTCAAGCAAACTTTTAACCAAATACAGCAGGGTTTATAATAGAGTCTTCGTTGTTTTAAATGTCCTTAATATGTTAATGTAATTTCACTAAGTCCATGTTGGCACCATCACCATTCCAAATCCCTGCAGAGGCAATCCAACCCCACTTCAGTGTAATTGAGAGCTGTCACAAGGAGCAGGAGTCCAGGAAATACATCTAGGAAAAGTCCTCATGGCACTGGAATTGTCACATATCTATACTTTGCAGCTAGCATCCAAGTCCCAATGACCACTGCTTCTAGCTGGTAATGATTCAGGTAGACTGGGAAAGCCATCTGCAGGTATGTGTGGAGATGGAACTTTCATTCTTTCTAAATTGGAGAGATGAGCCCAGGGGGCCTTTCCCTGGGGCTTTACAGTTCTGGGGTGGTGAGGAGAACCTTGGGATATACTATGCTGGGTGGCAAAAGTAAACTCGTAACAGAAGTTGGCAAAAAGGAGAAAGAGAACTCTAAATTAGTAGTAGGTCTCAGCCTAAAATAGGCATGGGGCACTGAGGCAGAATGAATAAAGGAGACACAATATATTAAACAAAGCAGCAGAAAATAGGACTATCAACACCCACAACAGAGATCTTCGAAAGATAAATAAAAACTCAAATATTCAGGCAAGACATAGTAAGCGGCCCTTGTGTCCATAAGAAATTAGATCAGTTTACCTGCTACTTGGAAGAAATACCCTAGGTGACGTGAGATGGAGCCAAAGGCCCTGGGCACCTTTAGCCTTCAGTGGCAAGTCCCAGCAGGCTGGGCAAGGTCAGGTCACAGGTGGCTGGAGCAGGGCTAGAAGAGACTGAACTTTCCCTTAGAGGAGCAAGGGGGCAGCTTACCTTCAAGTGTCTCTTTTTCCCCACAGCAAAGGCATGTCCCTGATGGGGGCTGAGAAGCCTGGCAGGCTTTAGCTCAATGACCTTCCTTTTCACTATTGAACCAGGGCCAGATGGAGTCTTATGAGGCCCCCTCAGGGTGTTGGAGCCTTTAAGGGTGTATGCCAAGAGCCAGTATTTTACTTGATCTCTTTTGGGCTTTGTCTGCCTCTTGGTCATTATAGACCTTAAAAGCCATGCTCAGAAGATCTTGCTGAGGGGTTTGAGGGTTCTCATCCACCTATATAAACTTTTTCCATATATCTGGAGCTATTTGGAAAAAGACAAAACAGTGTTATTAGCTGGATCAAATAAAAGAAGGTAAAAGTTTGCAGGAGAAAGAGGTTTGGCATTTCCTTACATCAGCAAAAGAAATTTTTTAAAGTAAAAAGCATGATAAGGTAGATTTACAAGAGTTCCAGGATATGACTACCCCTTTTACATTTTTTATATTATTTACAATTGACCTTTAAGCATTTGTTGAGCATACTTTATAATATTTTGACTTCAAAGATTGTAATTAATACCCGTAATTTGAAAGGTTTGCCAAAATATAGTAAATGCTTTACCTACATATGTAGGAGTATTGTCAGTTTTAATCAGTTTAGGAAGTCTTAAAATAGACAGATAATGAGTTATAACATGCTTAGTAGCCTCTCCTGTTCTAGCAGAGGCTACTATAAATCCAGAATAACTATCCACTGTAACGTGGACAAAGGACTGTTTGCCAAATGAAGGTATATGAGTAACATTCATTTGCCAAGATTGTCCTGGTAGGAGTTTTTGAGGGTTAACTCTTAACAAGGAAACAGATTGTAGTATAGGACATTTTGGACAGGATTTAACAATCTGCCATGCTGCCTTTCAAGAAAGTTGAAACTGTTTATGCAGGGCTGAAGCATTCTGGTGATGAATAGTATGAGCTGAATTGCTTGATTTGTCATGGTTGCTCCAATAATTTTCTTTTGGGTGGCTTGATTAACAAGGGAATTTCTTTGTGCTAAGCTCCAAGGAGCATGAAGTGAGCTCGAATATGGCCTATAAAACATGGAGCTCTATGTTGACGTACAAGCCTTTGAAGAAGGAGAAATTGCTGAAATAGTTCCTCATCAGCAGTTGTTCCTAAGACAGCAGTCTCTATAGTGGAAACAACCATAAGTAAATATTTGCTGTCTGTATACAGATAAAAGGAGGGACATGGCAAATTCAGAAAAGCCATGATAATTGTAAGGTGGTCAGCAATGAGGGAAGGTCACATGAGGAACCCAGACCTGGGAACTTTGGCTGGAGCTGCCCACACTTATGCGCGCCAAAAGAAACTTCCCAGGAATCCTTGGAAAAGAGCGACTGTCTGTCAGTGAGATTATGCCACATTATATTAGCTCAACTACTCTAGAGGACCCCTTTAAAATCTGCCCCACATGGTCTCTCCACGTGATTTTTCTGACTTCCATCTCCCGGGCCAGTGAATCTCATATGAGAAGCGCTATACTCAATCAAGTTTTTGCTTATCCACCCTTGGTGGCTATGCCCCTTCCTTCTTCCTGGGTGGGGAAAAATACTTTACAATAATGGCATGTACTTCTACTCTTTGAGCTGATTTTAAGGTGATTGTTTCAGTATAAACTTGAGGCTCAAAACCTATTAACTGTAAGAGTCTCCTACACCCCTTGATAATCAAGGAGGTGACAAGATCAAAATATGGAGATAAAACTTTCTTAGGAGTAACAGCTAAATGAACCCATTCAATAGGACCTGAAGCTTGCCACAATTGTCCCGTTGGAGTGTGACTCAAGGGACAAATTAGTAAGGCAATTGATTCTTTAGGATTTATGCATTTTAGTTGTGCTTATTGCAAGGCTTTTTCTACAAGCGTTAAAGCTCGCTGTCCCACAGCTGTAAGTAGCTGAGGAGAAGCTGGTTCAGCTGAGCCTCTAAGAATATCAAAAAGTGGCTTCAGTTCCCCAGTAGTTAATTTCAAGAAAGATCTAAGCCAATTAATGTCTCCTAATAATTTCTGGAAATTGTTTAAAGTTTGCAAATGATCTGTCCTGATTTCTAATTTTTGTGGAAGAATTTGTTGTCCCTTAATAATTTGTCCTAAGAGAAAGCTAAAGATTGCTGTATCTTTTCAGGAGTTATATAAAGTCCTGATTCTTTCAAAGAATATTCTAGTTGTTGCAAAATGGTCAACACTGTGTCTTTATCTGGATGAGCCATAAGCATATCATCCATATAATGAATTATGTATGCCTTAGGGTGCTGCTTTTGTACTGGAGAGATAGCTTTAGCAACATATTTTTGGCACAAGGTAGGACTGTTAGCCATACCTTGAGGCAAAAGTCTCTACTGGTATTGCTCCATTGGAGCCTGGAAATTAAGTGAAGGAACACTGAATGCAAAACGCTTGCAATCATGAGGGCTTAAAGCAGGGGTCTCAAACTCAACTCAGCATGTGGGCTGCAGAGCAAGATCACAGCCGTTCGGCGGGCCGCACTAGGTCTACAAAAGGCAACTGTTACGCAACACTTTTCTCACTGCAGTTGAAAACAAAAAAAAATCAGTACAACAAGCACAATCGTACATGCAGTTTACTCAGTGTCACAAAACGACCAGAAACTGTAGTTCGCATCACAACTGCTGTTAACTAAGCTAATATCTAGCTAGTATGCTAGAGATATGAAAAATACAAGTAGGCCCCTAGGCTTACTTAATTTTTTCCAAAATATTTTGAACTTCGTGGATTAGTCTGCGGCCGCACAAAATTGTTCGGCGGGCCGCATGCGGCCCGCAGGCCGCGAGTTTGAGACCCCTGGCTTAAAGGAATAGAGAAAAAGCAATCCTTCAAGTCAATAATTACAAGGCGAAAATTCCATGAATGGCAGTAGGAGAAGGGAGTCCTAGCTGGAGAGGACCCATAATTTCCATAGTCTTATTTATTGCTCTCAAATCTTATAATAGCCTCCAGTTTCCTGATTTCTTTTTAATGCAAATATAGGCATATTTCATGAGCTATTAGAAGGTTCAATGTGCCCAAGCTGTAACTGCTCTTGTAGCAATTGAGCAGCTGCCTTAAGTTTCTCCTGAGAAAGGGGCCATTGTTCTACCCATACAGGATTATATAATTTCCAAGTAATTGGGTCTGCACAATGCATTATTGGGGTAGCAAGAGCTACCAAGGCCCCTATGCTAAATTTTGACATCCTAATTCATGACTTCTGGTATTGGGCACTATTTCTATGGGGGTGAAAAGTTCCTGCTGTTTTTTCCCTAGTCCCTTAGTGGGCAAAAATCCCTGATTAAGCATTTGAGTACTGATTAAACCATTAGGCCTGACAAGCAACACTCCCATATTTTTCAAAACCTTTCTACCCCACAAATTAATGACTATCCAGGGAGCATATAAGGCTAAAAAAGTCCAGAATAACCTTCTTTATTTTCCCATTCTAAAAAGCTAGAGCTTAGTTGAGGGGATTTACTCTGCCCTGTACCTTGTAATTCTGTGGCTGCTGCATAAGTGGGCCAGGAAGGAGGCCAATGTAGCTTAGCAATAACAGATACATCAACTCCAATGTTTAAAAGGTTTTAAAATTTATGCCCTTGTATTGTTAGTTCCATTTTAGGGCATTCCTGACCTATTTTTTGAACCCAATTGGCAAAATCAGTGGAGTCAAATCCTCAATTTTCTCAGGGCCTTTTTGCAGGGTTTGACCTGAGAAGCAGAATTAGCATTTTTATACTATTCTTCTAACTGCCTGAAGCAGCTTGAGACAAATTCTTGAAATGACTTATTAGGGCCCTACTTAATTTTGTTCAATTCCTTTGTTTTACCTATCTGAGTATAACCATACACATAAACAAGACAATTTATGCACAAACACAGAAGTATAACATATAACTTTGATTAATCCTAATACTTGAATTGCTATTTGGCTCCTAACACTGAACACACCTCACAATGCACATATCAAATTAGTAAGTCTTAAGGATCTACATTTTATTTTATTTAAATTTAAATGAATGTTCCTTACAAATTCTAAAATCATTTTATTTTTTAAATATTAGGGCTAGCAATTCCAATTTTTGCATGCAAGAACTTAATTCAGGCCTTAAAAACAGACACATTTTAGACATTAAACAAAGACTAAACAGAAACAAGAATTAGACGAACCAAAGAAAAACCCAGGATTTCAGAGCACAATCAGATTAGAAAGATGCCTGCCTGATATTAGTCAGGGTATTTTCTGACAGAGGGACTGAAAGATGGAACTAAACAAAATTTCCCCAAGAAAATTTTCTTGGCAGCTGCTGGGATATTTTCTATAGTCAGAGCCAACATAGGTCCCCTTCCTCAATTTCCAGGCAAAGAATAAGAGAGAAACAAAATGATAGTTAACTACAAACAAAAGATCGTAGTTAAAACATTAAAGAAAATCAGACCATAACAGGAAAAGCTGTAACTTTCCTAATACCTGAGTCTCCTATCCATTCTCAAATTCTATATTTGCTGTAACCAGCAGTTCAGGTTGACTATGCTGAGATTTTCCCCCTACCTCAACTTCAGCTGAGTGGCAGACTAAGCAGCCAGAGAGAACCAGAGGCAGCCACACTGTCCTATGTTCCTCGGCCCCAAACCCGCAAAGTACAGCACCAACTGCCAGAGAGACTGCCACTTTTATTCCTCGTACCATAGTCACTTCACACCACTGCCTTCTCAGAAATTTACCTATTTGCTCCCCTGTAGCAGAAATAACTGTTCCCTCCCCTGGGAACCAGGGGCACACATCTTGAACATATCACAAAAAACATTCTAGCTGCATAACTATTCTTATAAAAAGGACCTCTACTTTTTTTTTTTTCTTTTTTTTTCTGAAGCTAGAAACGGGGAGAGACAGTCAGACAGACTCCCGCATGTGCCCGACGGGATCCACCTGGCATGCCCACCAGGGGTGACGCTCCGCCCACCAGGAGGCGATGTTTTGCCCCTCCGGGGCATTGCTCTGCCGCGATCAGAGCCACTCTAGCACCTGGGGCAGAGGCCAAGGAGCCATCCCCAGCGCCCAGGCCATCCTTGCTCCATTGGAGCCTTGGCTGCGGGAGGGGAAGAGAGAGACAGAGAGGAAGGAGGGGGAGGGGGGTGGAGAAGCAAATGGGCACTTCTCCCATGTGCCCTGGCCGGGAATCGAACCTGGGTCCCCCGCACACCAGGCCGACGCTCTACCGCTGAGCCAACCGACCAAGGCCAGGACCTCTACTTTTTACCCTAATTGTTCCATAATTTTTTACTCCTGATTATACTCTCCCCAAAAACTTTCTTTACTCACAGTGCACACTTGGGGAGTTTTGTCACTTGCCTTCAGTTTAGTTTTCTTGTACTCAAGTCCCTGTTCGGGTGCCACTTGCCATGGACCAGCACAGCTCATAATTCCAGGTCTTGAGGGAGTATAGTGCGGAATTAAGAAAACAGACTCATTAAGGAAAAAGGATGGAATGGGGAGGCCTCTTCAATGCTGATGGCAATATCCAAGTGCCCCATAGCCCCAGTTTGCTTTATTATATAGCCATATGCAAATAAGGAAATCCTTGATACAAAGTTACACATCTGAGGCAAAAACAGAAACTCTCCCAAGGCATGAACAGGAATCCCTCCACCATGCATAAGTGAAATCAAACAACATCTGAACAAAGAGCGAGACAAAGGGCATGTAAATTGCTTCCAGCAACTTAAGCAAGCAAGTGAAGTGGGTGCAAATACTCAGCTTCATAGCCGATATGGAGGTGGTGAGGGGGCGAACTTAGCCTTTTGCTAAGCCTCAAATCTACAAAGGCTTTTTGCCACTTGTGGTCTACTACAACAGGGAATAGAGTCATGGAGACATTTGGGGTTATACTAAGGAGCGGTAACATGCTGAAGGCAATGGGGAGGCATGTAAGGTGTAAAGGACACTTGGCACTCCCCACCTCCTCAGGGGCTCCCTATCTCAAGAGGCTGGGCAGCTTCAGACTGCCTCTTTCAATAGCCTTGCAGCCGGAATACATTTCAAACTGTGGACAGCAAACCGATGGAGCCACAACCAGTTGTTTCCTCAGCAGCAACAGGGAGCTCAGGCAATAGCTTTCAGTTGCCAAAAGCTGTTGAGGTTGCAGAAGCAATATCCAGACCTCTGATTAATGTCATCAGTGTTGTTCTGGGGTCATAATTTACAGCCCATTTCTCCATCCCTACTTATGGCAAGTAGGCTCTTAATTCACTGTTCTACTTGGAGCATCAAAACAGGGCTGGGCTAAGGCCAGACCATCCATTCTTCCATTCATTCTTTGGTCACTAGGAGTAATTCTCAAAGAGAGGGGTCAGTTACTAGAATCCTGGTGATGTCATTCAAGCAAAAGAGTGACACAGCTTCCTTATCAACCAGAAGAGGAGGACCTTCTATCTTTGGGGAGCCACAGCCCCACCTCCTGCATACCTGACATTCTTTCTCTACACCTGAAATAACCACATTTCTGCCTGTGCCATGGGAACGGAACTCCCTGAAGCCAGAGGAAATAGCACACAGATGCTGACATGAGGGATATTCATTCAGATCCTGGAGCAAAGCTGATGCCAGGAGAGAAGGAGATAGTAGGAATTGCCAGATTCCTCCTGGTTTCTATCGAGGAGCCCAGCTCTGTCAGTCTCAACCAGGAGCCCAGAAACACCCACCTGGGTCTCATGCAGGGCTGTCTGTGAGCATAGCCTGCCGTCCTTCCCACAGAGGCTGGGCCAGGGGACTTGGAGGTTACTGTACTGGGATTTAGGAGTCCTGGGTTCTGTTCCAGCCTGTGTCACTGACAGTAGGACCGTGGCTGGGTGTCTTCAATCCAGGGAGCAGGATGAGAGAATACATGAAATAGCTGTGTGAGGTCAGGACCTTCCACTTACCTACCAGGAGAGCCAGGACCTTTTCTAGCCATTTAGAGAGGCAGAGTCCCACCACCTAATGACAGGACCATCCTGCTTCACAGATGTCAGTTCTCATGCTAAAGACAGAGCTGTCCCCAGACTGTAAGGTCCCACAGTAGACACAACTTGAAGGAGGTCTTTGGAGGACCTGTTAGTGGGACACGACAGAACTGTGTGCACTTTTCGCTGGTACCTTGAGAAGGGGCTGAGACAAGATGCAAATCACAGACTCTGACCCAAACCCTCAGTGCTGTTGAGTTGGTGGCTCTCAGTGTCCACAGATCGAAGGACCAACTGTCTTTTCATCAACACAGCCTCCCAGACCCCTGCCTTGTCCTGATCTCCCTCCTCTCTCCTGCCTATGAGTGACTCAGCAGTGTGGCCCCGAGTCTGTGCTGGGCTGTTTCTATTCAGACACAACCCCAGCCATGCCCTAGGGAATGTGTTTTCGCCCTCACCCTGCTGGCATCCAGATTTTGGCAGAGACAGTCAGGCCTGGGTCCCAGACTGCCGGGAGCAATGCCAGGAAATGAGATCCTCACTGCATCCTCATCCTGGTTTCTGTCTAAAATGGGTGCACTTCATGGAGAAGCCTCTGTTTGGGCCTGAGCTCCAGATGGAGAGGAGTCTGGGAGAATGAGTGTTACACTTTCATTCGGAAAGAAAAGAAATTTCCAAATGCAGAACAGAAGAGTAGAAGAGCATGTCTGCCTACAAGAGTGACAGGCCACCCTTCCTAGGAACTCAAGAGAATCTCTTCCCTGCTAGGATGTGGCTGAGTGTCCCTGAGAGATGAATTCCTGCAGGAGCTGGGAGGGGGGGTTTCCCAGGCCTCAACGCCAGGTGACCTGAACTCCTAGAACTGACCTCTGAGTGTCCCTCAGGAGAGCCATCCCTTTACCTTCTGTCTTCACATCCTGACCCAAATGTGCTTCTCCCATTTCAGGGGAAATCCCACATCCGTCTCCCTCTGAACACGCATGCTAAGGACCACAGCCCTGGAGAGTCTACTGAGGGTGGTGGGATTTCTCTCACAGAACTTTTTAGACAACAAATGCTGATAATGGCATTGACCTCAACAATCAAATGAAGATTTATTCACCTTCTCTCTATTTCTCTTTCTCACCCCCCTTCCTGTTTCCTTTTTATCTTACTACCCTCCCTGCATTAAATCCACGAAAACTTACTTTGAATGGCCTACTCCTGACTCCCTCTCCTGGTCTGACACAAGCCTGGGCCATATTAGGTGCTAATGGACATGCGTTCCTGAAGAAATGACCACCAATGAGGAGACAGAGGAGGGGACAGAGGGTGAGCACCCTGGGGGAGTGTGAGTCCCAGGGCCCCCCAGGCCTTTCCCACAGGTCTGCTTCATGAGCTGCCCCAGCATCCTCCCCACATATTTTCCCTTTCTCCAAACTTGTTCATCCTAGGATTTCCAAGTGTGTGAAAACCAGCCCCCTTCACCCAGATACCATAAGCTGTGCTTTAGTGAGCAATCCTGGTCTGGGGCTGTGAGGTCAGGGATCTGACGACACCCCCATCCCAGTAAAATGTAAGAGGTTTGCAATGTTCAAAGGACGTGGGGAATCAGGAGACTCATACAGTTCGGTGGAAAAGGTGTCTGGTGGATTCACTCTGGAAGAGTCGCAGTGGCTCTGAGGCAACACATGTGTCATCCTGCCTGTTGATGAGGCCATGGGTCTGGGCATGAGTGAGAGAAATTTGGGGTGGGGGGTATTTATTTTTTCCTGGCTCTCAAAAAATTCCACTGTGCCAGAGACAATGTCAGAATCCTCCTGTCAGAGGGCCCAGCGTGTCCCTGCAGGTCTGCTCAGAAAGCAGGAGATCCATGATGTCACCTCATAACAGATAAAAGCACCTGCGGGAACTGCAGACCTTCCTCTGATTCCGCTGCAGCCAACCCAGAGCCATGACTCCTCGATGCTACATCCTCGGTAAGGAGGCCCCAACCCCTAGTCCCTCAGAGCCCATCTCCAACCTCAGCCACCACCCCATCCCGACCTCAGCCAAATCCCCCTCCTTGGGGCCCAGCTGTAGGTAACCTCATCCTCAACATCATCCCATCCACGTCCAGGACCCTGCACAGAGTTTCAGTCCTGAAATTTAAGCCCAACGGCATGCATATCTAACTTTCACACTCCAAACTCAAACTTCTCATCTTTAATGCGGGTCATCTAAGTAACACCCCTATCAGCTCGGCCCCCTTGAGAGTCAGACTCCACCTTAGCCTTCTGCTCTGAATTCCTGCTCAGGAATCACCCATATTCCCAGACCCCTAAACCCATTTCTCCAGAAGTCCTGCCAGCACCCCTCACTTTCCACAGTCTTTAATCTCAAGACACCGAGCACAGGTGACTAGGTCCCACCCTGCACTGCTCTAAGCTCTCCTGACCTTCAGTCAGGACAGAGACCTTCCTCCCTCCTGTCCCTGCCCCAGGCTGGGCTCTCTGAAAAGGACCCAGGCTGTCCCTTCACCACGCCTCATCCATCTGCTCTCCCACAGGTGTCTCTGCCGCTCTCTGCATTGTCACCCTCTTCTGCTCACATGGAGCCCCAGGTGAGCCCAAGAGGGACAGGGACACTTGGGGGTGGGTGGCAGCTGTCAGAGGGCCCCAGGTTACACACTGCCTGCCCTGCCACCTGGGTCACACCAGCTCTGTTTTCTCCAGTGACTCCCACAGTTGCTCATCTGCTGCTGTGCCAGTCACACACAAGATGTGGGGACAAGTTCTACAACCCCGAGCAGCACTGCCGCTATGACAATGCCGTGATGCCCTGTCGGGAGCCGATCAACAACTGCTGGCTGACAAGGTCACAGCAGAAGAAGACCCACAACTGCTGGCTGACAAGGTCACAGCAGAAGAAGATCAAAAACTGCTGATTGACAAAGTCACAGCAGAGAAGACCAATGGCTGCGGGGTGACAAAGTCACTGCAGTGAAGACCAATGGCTGCGGGGTGACAAAATCACCGCAAAGGAAAGGCACAATGATACTTCCCCCTTTGACTTTTTGAATTAATCTGGCCTTATATCCCCCCTTTTCTGGGTGTGTGCTATTATTTGTGGCACAGGGATAATAGTACCGTGCTTTCCCTGTAGATTCGTAGTGATTTCTTTGGAAATGAGACAGAGGATGTGAGTTCCACAGAAAAGCCTGTAAGCCCCTTGAACTGGGCTCATAAGACATAAGAGGCTGGCTATGATATCCCTCGTAAAGGGTTAAGTCTGTAGGAGAATTCCTTCTTAATCATGTTAAAAAGAATAGATTGTGACTTGTGAATGGATAGGAGGCAGTGGCTGTGCACAGAGCACCCTTCGGCCTTCACTTAACATTTTTCCTCCCTAGCCTTTTCATGTGATAAGTAGAGAAACATTCCTTCTTGCTTATTTGATCTGCAAATAGTGGTATATTCTGAGAAGAATAGAGTCAGAACTTAACTAGTGTTTAAATATAATAAATAAGTAATATTTGACTAGACAATAGTATCTTAGGTAAGGTATAGTAGAATGACCCATTGTGTGGCCTAGGATGAGAGCGTAGTCAGCAAGAAAAGAATGTTTTACTAAGAGAATTGTCTTTTGACTAAAGGCAATTGCTAGGCTTTCTCAATGAGATGTTCTCATGAGATTTAAAAATGTAGGGAAATCCATGGAATGTCTTGTGTTGCTGCTGGGCTATCTTGCAAGTGCACTCTGCATATCTTTGGATGAAAGCTATTCTTGATGTTATGTTAATTTCTTTAGAGGCAAGCCTTTTAGAACTAATACTCTAAAAGCTTTTACTGATGTTGTTATCGCTATTCAAGTTATTTTGTATTTTGAATGATTTGCTACCTGGTTTGTGACTCATAGATGTAAATTAACTGTTATCTGGAAACATGCAAACATAGTGAAACAAAAATAATAATTAACACCATGTGATTGTAACTTGGTGTGCGTGTATAAAAAGGGAGCTATACTAGCATTTGGTAGAGATGCCTGGCAGTAAATGCTAACCAGAGAATAAAGAGAAAGAAAAGAATTCGGCTCTCTCACTCCATTTTCGCTGACACCGTCTCCTCCTGTGGGACCCCTGGATCCCCCCCGGGGCTGGACCCCGGCAATGCCCTTGAGCAGGGCCCAAAAGTGTGGAAACTGCACCTTCAGGGTCTGCTTTGAGCAGTGCTGTCCCTGGTCATTCGGACCCCAGCAGACCTTAGTGGTAAAAGTGAAAGGCCACAAGTGTTCCTTGGCCAGGTAAGGTCTTGTCCCCTCACAGGAGCAGGATGTGCAGGAAACCGGGGAGACCAAGGCCTGTCCATGATGCAACCTCTCTGCCCTGTTCTTGGTGTTTCCCTGTCCCTGTCCCTGCCCACCGGCTCTATTCATTCTACCTCTCACTTGTTCTGTCTTTATTCTCTTTTTCCATCTTTATTTCTTTCTTACTGTCTTTGCTCTCGTTCTTGTATCTCTCTTTTCCACTCTGCTTTTCATGTTCCATCCATCCTTGCATTTCTGGCTCTCCCTCTTTGCAGTGTCATCTGACCAAAAACAGGGGACCAGATGACTGCTCTATTCTACTTCCTGCATGAGCCTGAAGACAGGGCCCTGATGTGGACTGAGCTTTGGGGTGGTGCGTTGATGTTTGCTGACAAGAGACACTTGCGTGGTAGTAGGGAAGTAAAAAGGGACAAAGATACGGTCCCTTTTTCTTTGATTTTTCTTTGATTGGTGAGCACACAACACAATCAACAGTTCATAAGCTACAGAGATGTTTACCTGGAACTTATGTACTCTTTTTAATCAATGTCACCACATGAAACTTAATTTTCTAAATAAACTGTTTGCAGAAGCCAGACACTCAGATTCTATCTGCTCTTCTTATTCTTTCTTCTTTAAATATGTCCTGAGTTGATGACTGGTCCCATTTAATGATTTTGGACAATTATGAGAGAGATTACTTTGTTGAAGGTCCTGAGGGCCCTGATCTCTAGAGTCAATATCATGAAACAGAATTTCCGGACACTGGGCGCCCTTCTCTGAGACAGTTACCTTAGGTCCTTTTTCTCCTTCCGGAGCAAAACAGAAAACACTTTATAAATATTCCAATTTTACATATTTTATCATGGCTCATTAATGGCTGCAGAGGGTCATAAATTGTGGACACAAGGTCCTTTCTCTGGCTTCCATGGTTCTCAAGGTACGTCAACTTTTGCACTTAGGAACAATGGTCAAGGTATTCATCATGATCTGCTGCTGACACTTAATACAAATTCCATCTCAATCACTGGGCTCCAGTTCTTGTTTCAACTTCACAGGCCATGGGACAGTGAGGTAGACACGACCCATAGGGAAAGAGGGAGCTTTGGGTGAATAGGAGTGGTCTCCCGCCCCGCGCCCAACCTGTCTCTCCCCTGTGGAAGAAGGTCGTGGCCAGGGCACCCCTTGGTGGGAAGTGAGCGCAGGATGGGAAGGAAGCTCTGAGTAGGGAGCAATGAGGGTCTCCAGGGCTGGGGTTGGAAAATTTCCTTCTCCTGCAACTCAAACCGAGGGCTGGACTCTCCCCTTGTCCCACCAGCAGGTAAGTTGTGGGGTGAGAGGGTGGGAGGCTGGGACTCTCACACAGAGAGAATTTATCTGCCTCCAAAAAAATTTGTCTTGGAATAAACTAAGAGATGTCAGCATTTCCAATTGTCCACTTTCACCTCAAACTGGCTTGGAAACTCCTTCCCGAGGTCCTGGACTCTCCCAACTACAATACACAGGAGGGAATCTCGGTCACAGGCATCAAACTCTGGGATGCCCGAGGCTGAACTTCCCGATGGAGAGACCTGGGATCAGGGAGGAGGGCGTCCAGGTCCGAGGGACCCGGGTTGGCCTGCCTGTAGGGTTCTGATTCGGCCTGGAAGAGGCACATCCAGAACCCTGCACAAAGGTTGCAACGTGTCTCCTGTTCTTCCCAGACACTTTTGAAATTGTGAAAGAAGTTAAAACGATTTTCCAATATTAATTTGGCTTTTAATCAATCCTATGAAATTGAACAGAAAAGGCAGAAACTTCTGGGTCACTGCAGTGGGATCTCCCAACACAGGCTCAGATACACATGACCCTCCCTCCCTCCATTCTATTCCATTTCTTTGGGAAATGCTGGTGTTACGCGTGTGGCCCAGACAGAGGGGCCTCAACTGAAATGACCTTTGATTGACAGTTCAACCATCCCTTATTGTTAGGTCCCCCAGACACCACCCCTGTTGCAGGGGGCACTGAAGAATCAATCCCTGCCCTGAAGAAAAGGGCCAGAGTGTAGATACTGTCCACTCTGTCCCGCTCTACCTTGTGTTACTAAGTCCACAACTGTCACATTCCACAGTCTTTTTTTAATATTTATTGATTTTAATTTATTGTGTTTACATGAATTCAAAAGTCCCATCGAATATATTTTCCTCATCTCCATGTTCCCCTCGACACCCCCCTTGCCCTATCCCCCCAGTACTTTCCCCCCTTCCCTCCAGGATTTGCTGTCCTTCTCTCTATAATGCTGTGTTATATGTATATAATTTCACTAATCTCTTTCCCTTCTCTGATCCCATCCTCTAATCCCCTTTCCCTCTGTAGGCTTTCTCTCTGGTTCCTTTGATCCCGCCTCTGTCTCTATTCTGTTCCTTAGTTCATAGTGTTCATTAGATTCCTCAAATGAGTGAGGTCATATGATATATTTTTCTTTCTCTGACTGACTTATTTCACTTAACATAATAGTTTCCAGGTCCATCCATGTTGTCGCAAAAGGTAAGATTTCCTTCTTTTTCACGCTGTATAGTATTCCATTGTGTATATGTACCACAGCTTTTTAATCCACTCATCTGCTGACGGACACTTGAGTCATTTCCAGACTTTGGCTATTGTAAACAATGCTGCCATAAATATGAGGGTACATTTCTTCTTTTGGATCAGTGATTTGGTATTCTTAAGATATATTTCTAAAAGTGGGATAGCTGGGTCCAAAAGCAGTTCCATTTCTAATGTTTTGAGGAATCTCCATACTGTTTTCCACAATGGCTGCACCAGTCTGCATTCCCATCAGCAGTGCAGGAGGGTACCCTTTTCTCCACATCCTCACCAGCACTTATTATGTGTTGTTTTGTTAATGAGCGCCATTCTCGACAGGTGTGAGGTGGTATCTCATTGTGGTTTTAATTTGCATTTCTCTAATGATTAGTGATGTTGAACATTTTTTCATATGCTTATTGGCCATCTGTATGTCCTGTTTGGAGAAGTGTCTATATATTTCTTTTGCCCATTTTTTTATTGGATTGTTTACCTTTCTGGTGTTGAGTTTTACAGGTTCTTTATAAATTTTGGTTATTAACCCCTTATCAGACATATTGTCAAATATGTTCTCTCATTGTGTGGCTTACTTTTTTATTCTGTCCATATTGTCTTTAGCTGTGCAAAAGCTTCTTAGTTTGATATAGTCCCATTTGTTCATCCTGTCCTTTATTTCACTTGCCTGTGGAAATAAATCAACAAATACATTGCTGCAAGAGATGTCGGAGAGCTTACTGCCTATGTTATCTTCCAAGATGATTATGGTTTCACAACTTACATTTAAGTCTTTTATCCATTTTGAGTTTATTTTTGTGAATGATGTAAGTTGGTGGTCTAGTTTTATTTTATTTTCAAGTACCTGTTCAATTTTCCCAACACCATTTGTAAAAAAAATGACTGTCTTTACTCCACTGTATGCTCTTACCTCTCTTTTGTCAAATATCAATTGTCCATAAAGGTGTGGGTTTACCTCTGGGTTCTCTGTTCTGTTCTATTAATCTATATACCTGTTCTTATGCCAGTAGCAAGCTGTTTTGAGTACAATGGCCTTGTAGTATAACTTGATACCAGAAAGTGTGATACCACCCACTTTATTCTTCTTTTTTCAAGATAGCTGAGGCTATTTGTGTTCTTTTTTGGTTCTGTATAAACTTTTGGAATATTTTTCTATTTATTTGAAATATGAGAGAGAGGACTCAAATAAATAAAATTAGAAATGAGAGTGGAAAAATGACAACTGACACAGCCTAAATACAAAGGACTGTAAGAAAATACTATGAAGAACTGTATGCCAAAAAATCAGACAATCTAGGTGAAATGGACAAATTCCTTGAAACACATAATCTTTCAAAAATCAATCTGGAAGAATCAGAAAATCTAAACAGACCAATTACAACAAATGAGATTGAAACAGTTATCAAAAAATTCCCAACAAACAAAAGTCTTGGACCAGATAGCTTCACAAGCAAATTCTACTAAATATTTAAAGAAGAACTAACTCCTATCCTTCTCAAGCTATTTCAAAAAATGGAAGAGGACGGAAGACTTCCAAGCTCCTTTTTTTTTCTTTTTACAGAAACAGAGAGAAAGTCAGAGAGAGGGATAGATAGGGACAGACAGACAGGAACAAAGAGAGATAAGAAGCATCAATCATTGGTTTTTTGTTGTGACACCTTAGTTGTTCATTGATTGCTTTCTCATGTGTGCCTTGACTGCAGGTCTTCAGTAGACTGAGTAGCCCCTTGCTCGAACCAGTGACCTTGGGTCCAAGCTGGTGAGCTTTTGCTCAAACCAGATGAGCCCACGCTCAAGCTGGCAATCTTGGGGTCTTGAACCTGGGTCCTCCGCATCCCAGTCTGATGCTCTAACCACTGTGCCATCATCTGGTCAGGCCAAGCTCCTTTTTTGAGGCAAGCATAATTCTCATTCCAAAACCAGGCAAAGACATTACAAAGAAAGAAAACTATAGGCCAATATTCCTGATGAATTTAGATACTAAAATTCTCAACAAAATATTAGCAAACCAGATCCAGCAATACATGAAAAAAAAAATCATACATCATGATCAAGTGGGATTTATTCTGGGGAGGCAAGGTTGGTACAATATTCTCAAATCAATCAATGTGATTTATCACATAAACAAAAGGAAGGAGAAAAATCACATGATAATATCAATAGATGCAGAAAAAGCATTTGATAAAATCCAGCACCCATTTATGATCAAAACTCTCAGCAAAGTGGGAATACAGGGAACATACCTCAACATGATAAAGGCCATCTACGACATATCCACAGTCAACATCATAATCAATGGGCAAAAGTTAAAAGTAATCCCCTTAAGATCAGGAACAAGGCAAGGGTGCCCCCTTTTACTACTCTTATTCAACATAGTTCTGGAGGCCCTAGCCACAGCAATCAGACAAGAAGAAGAAATAAAGGGCATCCAAATTGAAAAAGAAGAAGTAAAACTATCGGTATTTGCTGATGATATGATACTGTAGATAGAAAACCCATAAGTCTCAGTCAGAAAACTACTAGACCTGATAAATGAATTTAGCAAAGTGGCAGGATATAAAATTAATATTCAGAAATCAGAGGTATTTTTATACACCAACAATGAACTGTCTGAAAGAGAAATTTTTAAAAAATCCCCTTCACTATTGCAACAAAAAAAAATAAAGTACCTAGGAGTAAATTTAACCAGGGAAGTTAAAGACTAATACTCGGAAAATTATAAAACATTGATAAAAAAATCAAGGAAGATACAAACAAGTGGAAGCATATACCATGTTCATGGATAGAAAGAATAAACATCATTAAAATGTCTATATTACCCAAAGCAATTTATAAATTCAATGCAATTACACAGTCTTATGTATGGAAATAAAGCAAATAAGAAGCAAAGCTTCTCCCTATCTTCAACCCTTGTCTTCCTCCCCCAAGAATCAGTTGACAGTCTCTGTGACCTTCCAGAAGATTCTTTGCATGTCTGCAGGGACATGATGGGAGGAAGCAGGAACTGTGCAGCTGGAGTGCCTAGATCAGACCCTGTTTCTGTATTAATTGTGTGATTCCAGGAGTGATGACTGCCTCTGTGTCTCGGTTTCCTCATTTGTAAAATGATGATAAAAATGAGATAAAATAAATCAATATTTGTAAAATATTTATTTCAAACAGTGCCTGCAATATATTAAATGTGTATTTGCTGAAAATAAACATTTTCTTCTGTTTACATGTATAAATAACTTTCATTATTTTGCCATTTTAACATAAAAAGATTTAGAAATATTTTTGTGTGTTGTCCCATCTGTTTATCTCAAACTTTCCAATGGCAAAAAATAAGTGCGGTGTCTGAATGTATCAAGATTGTTAATCCAATGTCTTTGGTTTTTAAAATATATTTCAAAGACCTCCCAAAGACACGGAAAATATTCATGACATAATGTTAAAGGGAAAATATCTTAAGGTACATGACTGCATACAGCACTAGCCGAGGTTTGAAAAGTGCCTTCACATGTGCTCCTTGTGACTTGGTTTTTCTTTAGGGCAAGAAAAACATAGACACGGCCTGTCTCCATGTCACTCAGATGACAGCCATGCAGCTAATCAATCTGTGGATAGTTTTATATTTTCATAATTAGTTTTAATTTCTTATTATTAAGATTTTTGAGTAAAATTTACATAACCTAAAAATTTTAACTAAATTATTTTGATCAATGCATTTTAAATATATATATATATTTATAATTTTGTGCAAACATCACCACTAATTTCAAAACATTTCCATCAGCCCAACAAGAAACCCCATGCCTATTAGCAGTCACTCTAATCACCCTTCCCCAACCCCTTCACATCCACTGATCTGCTTTCTGTATGAGGGCACTGGCTTACTCTGGACATCTCATATAAATGGATTCATACACTCTGTGGTCATTTGTGTCTTATTCTGTGGAAGGTTTTCAAGGTTCATCTGTATTGTAATTTGTCAGTGTCCACCTGCTGCTTAATGACAGTGATATTCCACTGTAGACATACTGCATTTTGTTTGTTCATTGTGGTGTAAGTGCCTAACATTAAAGTGAGTCATCCAAATCAAAGACATTTGTCTCCAAAAACAAATTGCCTGATGAATGACACAGCTACTTTCAAAACAAGTAGATAAGGACCGGGCAGTTCGCACCATGACATTCTCCTTTTAAAAGCCCTGGGTAACCTAAACAACAGACAGCTTGAGTGGCCCATGCCTCTCAATTCTTGTGTTCTATTCCTGCTCTTATGCCTTAAATTCACAAGTAAAAAGTAAACCCTCCAAACTCTAGACACCTCACCGCTAGATGCTAATAAGGGCAGAACACTAAGTCCACACCTCCTCCCCCTCCCTCACCTTGCTCTGTGGCCCTTTGGTATGTGCTGTACCCTCTATGATCAGACAGTAATAATTGTTTTTTAAGTGACAGGAAGGGTGATAGTGAGACAGACTGCAGCATGTGCCCTGACATTGATCCACCTGGCAACTCCTGATTGTGACCAATTCTCAAACCAATAGAGCTACTGGCTGTGAGAGGGGAAGAGAAAAAAAGGAGGGAGAGGAAAGAGGGAAAAGCTGGTGGTGGTTTCTCATGTGTGCCTCGACCAGGAATCAAACCAGGGACGTCCGCACCCCTGGCGACACTCCATCCACTGAGCCTACTGGTACATCCTGCAATCTTAAAAGAACTATGAGGGCTGATCCACCCACAACATGACTGCAATCAGGGAAACATCTCTGGAGGCTCACCACAAGTAAAAGTGGCCCAAGGAAGTGCCCCAGGCATTTCTACCACAACATCACTATCAATAGGCGGAGACCCACACAGCACCATTCATCAGCTCATAGGCTTTTGGCTCCTTTCCCATTTTAGGCTACTGTGAATAACTGTACTCTGAATATACATGTACAAGTGGGTGTAAAGAAGTTTTGTGGGTTTTGTGAGGTCAGTTGGCAATGGGGGAAGGTCACATGAGGAACCACACATGCCCATGCCCACCAAAAGAAATGGCCCAGGAACATTTTGAAAAAAAAAAAAACTGTCTGTCAGCCAATGAAATTTCACCACCCACCACCACACTACCAATGCTATAAATTACCGCGCGCACTCCCCCCCCCCCAGTGGGAGAAGCTGCGTGACTTTCCAGGCCCCTGTCTGGCGGACCAGTGAACCTCGCCCAGGAGTGCTCTAAATAAAGCTTTTGCTAGTCCACACTTGGTGGCTACATCCTTCTTTCCTCCTCAGCAGAAAATACCTTACAGTTTTGATTCGCATTTCCCTAATGATGAAATGTGGAGATAGTCTTTTCATGGGTTTGGTGGCTATTTGTATATCATCTTTGGAGAAATGTCTTTAAATTCTTTGACGACTTTCTTATACGTTGTTTGGCTTTCTGTTGCTGTCTAATATGGGTTTCTATTATATTCTGGATACAAATCCCTTATCAGGCATGTGATCTGCAAATATTTTCTTTTATACTGGGAGTAGTCTTTTCACTTACTTGATGGTGTGCTTTAAAGTGAAAGTTTTCCATTTGCATGAATTCTACATTATCTCTATTTGTGGTTCCTCTTCCTTGCCTGCTCTCCAAGCTTATCTATAGGCTTGAGAGGCAAGGTCATCATCTACCTATCTTCTGTATCACTGTCACCTCTTAGTTGTATTAGATCCCTCTAGTGGAGGGAGTTGGAATATCTCTCTGTACAGACACAGGGCTGAATTCGGGTTACAGTGACCATCAAAATCTGGGCATAATGTGACCACTTTCAAGACTTGTGCACAGGGAGAAACACCCAGTCACCCAGTGGGCCCACCTAGCAAATGCACATAAACCTGATGCCTCCCAAGACCCTCACTTGCTCCCTGCCAATCCCCCACATCTCTGACTCCATCCTGCCGCCCCTCGGACACCTGCCCCTCTTCACAGACCCACAGACACCATCACCCACCATGGCTCCCGTATGTCTGCTTCCCCACGGGTCTCTCTTCCCCAACACACCGCCCCTTCACTGGGACCCAGACACTTTCCTTCCCCCTCCACGGCCGCCCACATTAGCTGCCAGTTTATGCAGAATAGAAAGGGAACAAGGTTGGCTGGCTGTTGGCTGGAAACACAAAGATGACTTGGCCACCAAACTCTCAACACCCAGCAGGCTAGCACAGGCCTGCTCTGTGCAGCTCCGTCTTCCAAGATTAGCAAGAAAGCAAGTCTCAGTGTGCAAATGATTTTCAAATCTTTGCTGAGTCATGTTTGCAAGTGGCTCATTGGCCAAAAACAGAAAGTGAATGAAGATGCTGGAAACATTGGGCTTTCAAAAGTGAGCCAACTCCTCTGGGGAGGCTGAGGGCAGGCTTGGCACCCAGTCTGGCTGTCTCTGCTGGAAAGAGGGTGAGGACGAGGACGTGCCAGGGTGAGAAAGAGCAGCATGTTCCCAGAACCATAGTTGGGGCTGGAGTTGCATAGAGGGAACCCAGATCATCCTCCTGGTCCTGGAGCCTGGTCTCCCAGATCAGCTGAGTCAGACTCTGGGGTGGGAAAGTGAAGGGAGCTCAGGACAGGGCAGGGGGTGGGGAGACTGTGATGGTTGGAGGGCAGTGGTTGGTCCTGAGAACCTGTGACCCAACAGCTTGAGGCTTTGGGATAACACAGCTCAGATTTGAATCCTACCTCTGTCTCTCACCAGGTGTCAAAAACACAGTCCTGATGTTTTCACCATAGATACCTTGCCATGATGTCTGTGACATTTCGCCATAGACACCCACATCTATGCTAACTCGTAAGTTCTCAGACACCCTTCCCTCCCCCTTAAGGAAACTTCAAAGCATGAAAAGCAAGGCCTACTCCAACTCCTAGCCAAAATAAAAACCATGGCTAACCACGTGGATTCTCCTTATTTCATTCAGGATGGAAACTGAGCCTTTCTCCTTGGGGAATCCTAATGTTGTCTCCTGTGTGCATAATAAAACAGTATTTCATATAAATTAGAACTGTGTGACATTCCTCCTAATGTCCACATTAATTCCTGCCCCATACAATTATCAAGTGTCAGGTTAGAGTCACTCGGCACCCAAAACAACCACCACCAACAACAGAAATCCTATCCCAGCTCCCTCTGCACTTCCCAGTCTCAGTGGTCACTGTCTGAGCCAGTCTGCCACCCCTACTGGGCTTACAGCTCCATGGTGTCAGGGACCAGCACTGCTATAACCACAGCCAACTGCCCAGTTGTTGGGAACACTGTATCTTCCAAACACCAGAAGACACTCGGGTTCTCATGGGAAATAAGAAATATTGGAACTGCTTTGGTTTTATTCTCTCTGCCCAGTCTCCTCTATATAAGACCCCTCTGTAGGTTAAACACATGGTCTGGACTGGACTCAGATAGCCAGCACCAAGCCAGGGGCCTCCATCAGGCCTAGGGCCAGCCTCTCCTAGAAGGCAAGCAGGCCATGATGTCAGGCACTGCAGGACAACCCAGGTGAGCTGCTCCCCAGTTCCTAGGTGGTGCCAGCAGATCTGGGCATCTGGAATGTGAGACAGAGAAGAAAACTGGAGTTTCTTCTTGTCACTGGCTTTCCCTGTGACCCAGCAGCTAAATAGGCAGAATCTCCCTTTGGGCAGCTTTGAAAGTTATTTCCATCTAGTATCAGAAACCCCTTCCTGGGGACAGGCAAGAATGTGAAGAATTTCATGTGTGCTCCAAGAATGCCAGGCATGCAGCATGGGGCGTCCCCAGTGCCACAGGCCCTGTCCTGTGCTTGCTGACTGGATGGGGAGGTTGCACTGTGTTCCACCTGTGTTCTTCAAGGTTTTGGGTCTGGTTCCTGTTACAGGGCTTTAAGGGATCACCACCTAGATGAGCCCCAGCAGGTCCTTTCCGGCTTAAAATGCTCAGCAGCAACAAATGGACACACTCAACCCAATATAAGTAAAAGGGGTTTAAAGGTACAGAGGGGGAGGGGCTGATAAATTCTCTGGCAGGGCTGCACATGCTCCATGCTGAGACCCTAGACATGCCTGAGTATGACACTGTCAAACGAGGAAGATTTATCATTTTTTATTTAAGGAAATTGGACTCTCTCCAGCAAAATCATTGAGAAGTACCCAAGAGTATGAGTCATCCCACCTTCCCATGGGAATAGGAAATCATAATAAGATACTAAGGGTAGTGGAGGATGTCCCAGTGGGGCCACTGGGGTGACTGGGTGTCCCATCCTTGGACATGTGTCTTGGAAGCGACCACATTATGCATAGATTCACCATAACCTGAGCCAACGGCAGGTCTGTCTGTGCGAAGAGAAATCTCAACTCCCTCTTCCTAGAGGGAATAAGGAAGGTGACAGTGATGCAAAAGAGCACAGACAGACAATGACCTGGAACACTTCCGCCCGAGTCCTCCCAAGCCTGCAGGGAAGCCTGGAGAGTGGAGTGGACAAGGAAGAGGAGCCACAGAATAGCCACGGACCTAGAACTCGGCCTCACAGCTGGATTCCAGGATTATCACTGGGGGAGGGGTCACCACAAGGACCTCCTGACCTTAGAGAGCATAGAGTATACTGAAGATACAAGAACAGACAATGCAACCATCTTGGACAAGTTAATTTATGTTTGCAATTAATTTACATATCTATACCTTCTTGACTATAGCTGAAAAATAGAAGAGAAGATAGTTTATTTTATTCTTACAGCACAAAAGACTACTTGAATAATGTCATGTGACATATTTTGTGAAATAAAACTATTTTTTATGTTTGTTCATTAGATGATTTAAAATTGTTAAAATGTAAATAACTGCAAATTTAACTACAGTTTCAACGCAATCCCTATCAAAACCTCAAAACCAGCTATTCATTGTGCAGACACTGGCTGCCTGATACCAGCTCAGGAGGAAATGTAGCGGACACAGGATAGCCAACACAAGCGTAAAAAAGAAAAAAAGGTTGGAGAACTTCAGTGTCCCAAAGTCAAAATCACTGTAGAGCTCCTGTAAATGGGAAGTGAGGGCTGGCATAATGATTGACAGCAACTGAATAAAATTAAGATACCGCATGTATATTATCACATAAACAGTTAATTGAGTTTTGGCAAATATGCTAAAATAATTCAATGAGAAAAGGATTGTATTTTCAATAAATGGTGATGGGACAATTGACATGTTCATGCAACGACCAAGTCAGACTTGGTCTTCTAGTCTTGCAAACAATAAATAAATAACCCAAAACTAAATCTAGAACCAAATATAGCCTGACTAGGTGGTGGTGCAGTGAATAGAGTGTCACACTGGGACATAAAGAACCTAGGTTCAAAACCCCATGGTCCCCGGCTTGAGTGCAGGCTCACTAGCTTGAGCACGGGGTCACTGGCTTGCGCACAAGGTCACTGGCTTGCGCGTGGGATCATGGACATGACCCCATGGTCGCTGGCTTAAGCCCAATGGTTGCTGGCTTGAAGCCCAAGGTCGCTGGCTTTAACGCAAGGTCACGGGCTTGAGCAAGGGGTCACTAGCTTTGTTGTAGCCCCTGGTCAAGGCACATATGAGAAAGCAATCAATAAACAACAAAGATGTCACAATGAAAAATTGATGCTTCTTATGTCTCTCCCTTCCTGTCTGCCTGTCCCTATCTGTTCCTCTCTCTCTCTCTCTCTCTCTCTCTCTCTCTCTCTTTCTGTCAAAAAACAACAAAATAAGAACTAAATGTAAAGGCTAAAGCTATAAAATTCTTAAAGGAAAATAGGAGTAAATCTTCATGACCTAGAATAAGGCAATGGTTCCTTAGATGACACTAAAGGTGGAAGAGAAAAAGTAAAAGTAAATAAATTAGATTTCATCAAAATGAAACACCTCTAAGGAGATCCTCAAGAGAGTGAAAAAATAACTCAAACTATGAAAGAAGATATTTGCAAATAAGATATTTTCACATTACTGGTAAAGAATTTTATTCAGAACATAATAAGAACTTTTACAAGTTAACAATCATAAGTAAACTAAGAAATGGTAAAGGATGCAAACACATTTCTCTAAACAAAGGTAGAAATGACTGATAAGAACATGAGACACTCACCATTTTCATCACTAGGGAAACTAATGAAAAAACACCAGCTACCACTTCACATCACTTGTAAACTGACTTCCATGCTAACATTACTCTTTTTTTTTCAATTACACTTTATCAATATTTTTAACTAGAGTCAGGGTTATGGCATTATGGTTAGACAATCACATACTTTACTAAGTGTCCCCCTGATATTTCAAGTACTAACCTGACATCATGCACAGTTATTACAGTATTGTTGGCTGTATTCCCTATACTGTACTTTACATTTCCATTACTATTTTGTGATTACCAATTTGTACTTTTTGCTTCCTTTGCTTCTTTCACCTGTCACCCCCAACTCTCTCCCCTCTGGCAACCATCACTCTATTCTCTGTCCCTGTGAGTCTGCTTCCATATTGTTGGTTCATTTATTTCGCATTGCAGCATTATTCTTAACAGCCATCAGTGGAAATCAATGAACTCCAATTCCCATGAACTGATGAATGAGTAAGTGAAAGGTGGTGTACACAGTGGGATATCACTGACAACAAAAAGAAATAATGGTCTGATACACACTACAACATGCATGAACCTCGACGCCTATATGCAAAGTAAAGGAGGTCAGTCCCCAAAGACCACATAGGATTCCATTTCTATGAAGAGTCCAGAAGAGTCAAATCCATCGAGACAAGAAGTAGATTAGTGGTTGCTAGAGCATGAGAGAAGTGTAAAGAATTTTAATCTATGCCTGAGATATATGAAATATTATACTATTCTTATCAAAATACAAAGTTTTTATTTTAAAATTACACATATATAGGCCCTGGGTGGCTAGGTCAGTTGATTAGAGTGTCATCCTGAACTGCTGAGATTTTTGGGTTCAATCCCCAGCCATGGCACATACAAGAATCAACCAATTACGGCATAAATGTGTGGAATGACAAATATCTCAGCCCCCTTCCTTTCTCTCTAAAAATAATAAATAAAAACTTTTAAATAAATTTACACTTATATCATCTTTTACCCTTTGGCCTTTTTAATACTCAATTGGTTCTGTCCCGCTAGTGACACAATTTTTTCGTCTGTCTTAACCCAATAAGGTCTTTCCCCTGCTTTGTGCTATTTCTTCCAGTCCTCCCTGTTCAGACCCCATACTGACTCCACATCTGTACCACTACCCATAGTGCTCTTTCTCCCTGCTTGTTTTCCACACTAAATACTTACCTCTCACCTCTCCTTTTTATCCATGAACCATTTTATTACCTTCCCAGTGGAGCATGATCCCTGAGTCCTCTCTGTCGCTCTCAGAGCTTTGACATCTCACCTACCTTTCTGCCCTGCCCCCTTTATCATTTCAGGTCTGTCAGTACTTTCTGCCACATTTTTCACACACCCCAACCACCATACAGAAATTTTGTATCAGTGCTAAAATTCCTGAGGACTAGAATTTTTATTGTCTGCTGAAGCTGAATGTCATGACCATGGAATGAACTTATAAAAGAGATTAGCTATAAAATTCTATCAGATAATTTAATATTGATACATTATGGTGAAGGTGATTAGTAATCAATTATAAAGTTTGAGTTCATTGGGTGATTCTTTCCTATGCTGTCAGCTGCCAGAGGATCCCTTTCCCTGGGTCACCACACTGCCTGGGAGCTGGCTCCCCTCAACAGACTTATTGAATAAGATCACTCATTCTGGATCCAATCCAGAACATGACTATAGTAATGTTTTCTCAAAAAGGAACTTTGACCCAGTATTTGTGATTTGGGTAAATTTTAAATACATTTACTTTTTAAATACTGATGTGCTTGCATTAATAGCAATAATTACAGCATAATAAATGTTTCTTGTATAAATTGTAATGTGAAGACACTATGCTGTACAGGAAGTATGAACTTAAAGCTTTCTCATGATGTCTATTGTTCTCAAGTTCAGTATGCGACGGTGAAGGACATTATGGATTTCTCATTTTCTCTATACCTTCTTTCATATTCTAAATATGCTCTAATTTTTTTCCCATAAAACTGGGGCCAAATTGAAATTAAATTATGGGAGAAAATTAAATTTTAAAGAATATATCTGTTGTTGTGAGTCGGGGGCACAGAGAGAGATCAGCAGACGAAATAGTGAACTAGCCAAGGACCACCACTTGCTCAGGCAAATGGCGCCAAGTTCATGTTGTGTCCTATTTTTATTCACAAGATTTTAAAAAGCTTGTTTACCTAGAAATTGGCATAGCATCAAGCATAATCTTCACTTAAAGATACATGGAGTACATCTGCATAATAGTTTAATAACAATACAATATCAAAAGGTATTAACTGTTATTGCTTCTATGGTTCTCACAACATTCCTTTCTTTTATCTTAAGGAATAGCCTTGAAGGGAACAGTAAAATCTTATGAGAATGTTTTACTGAGAAGAGAGTCTAACAACCACCTTCAGTCACATAGACTTGTTCCAGTGACTTGCCTTCGAATCACAAAATAATTCTCTTGGGAAAACATTCTTTTCTTGTTGGCTGTGTTCCCATCCAAGGTCATGCAATGGATTATTCCACTACATTTCCCCTTTTTTGTTTATGCTGAATGTTTTGAAGCACCACAGAAAACACAGCCTTCTGTTATTTATCCCTTATTTCTCTTGCTTTGATTCGTTGACAGGCTATATATAAAAGAAAACATAGAATTAATACTATTATAAGAAGTCCCACAGTGGATCTTAAAAATTCTTTAATATGTTTAATAGGATTTAATTGTGATAAATTATCTATTAATCCCTTCGATATAGGTTGGCCTATTAGGATTTCTAATTTTCTTTGAAAAGCTTCATGAATATGTCTTTGTAATTTAATGATTTCTTTAGTTATATTATCATGATTTAACAAATGCTTTTTAACACTTCCCTAAGGGAAATAAGTATGATTTTAAGGAATAGGGGTAACACAAAAAGTAGTTACATTCTAATTACATCTTAGCTTAATTTATCTTTGCAGGCTAACAATTTGATCTCTTAACATAATCATAGTCTGTTCTAAATCATTAACTTTAGTATTAATGTTACTATCTATACTTTATTGAGAAGTCCACAGTTGTTCAGAATCTTCATGCCATTTTTGCACAGGGTTCATAATCTGTATACTTTGATGTAATGTAACTCCAGACACAGCAGCCGCGGTGGTTACAGCTATTAGTCCTATAATCATGGTGATGATCAGTCCAACCAGTCTCTTGGTTCACTTCAAGGACTTAATAAGATGTTGTAACAGCATCATGAAAGGGGAACCCTGCACATCCAATGCATCTGTACTGGAATCTAGACTCCTGTTCAGGCTCTTAAAATGTATAGACTTTGACTACTTTTATTAAAAAGAATAAAAGAGTTAATACATGTATAAAAAACACACTTATTGCAAGTTATTGAATAATTTTCATCTGTCTATTTGGTTTTACCTATAATAAACATATAAGGCAATCTAACATAAGCAGATATGAAATGTGTTTCATTCTTTTTAAAGATTAACATAGTATGATTCAAAGGATAATTTCTCCAGATTTCTCCTTTCCATGCTGACATATGTTTAAGTGCTGTGGCTAGTTTCTACAAATGATATTGTATAGGGCCAAATTTTATATGTGAGGAGCTCGAGGTGACATCTCTCCTCTATGCCATATGATAGTATGATTACCTTGATCACCAGCTGTAATTAAACCATTGTTCTTATGCCACCTTAGATCAGCACCTTGACCTTTTACTCAGGCGGAACCATGAGGACTTTAAACTATGATGTTTCATGTACAGATGTATTACTTTTAAATCCATATTCTTGTAAAAAAAAAAACCTTTTTTTCTCTTCTCCTTTACTGTTATTTTTGACAATAGAGAGCCAAGCTTGAGCTTCTATTTTTAAACAATGTGGCTCATGTCCTATACATATAGGTCATCCCTCAACTCCTGTTGTATAATTTTCTAATTTCATGCCTTCCTCCAAAGGTGCTAAGGAACCTCTATCATTAAAAGATCCTGGAAGCCAATTAGAGTCATTAACATAGAGCTCCATGTTTCACAGGACATACTCAAGCTCACTCCATGCTCCCTGGAGCTTTAACACAAGGAAATGCCCTTTTATTTATTTTTATTTTTTTATTTTTATTTTTTGTATTTTTTCTTTTATTTATTTATTTTTTGTATTTTTCTGAGGATGGAAATGGGGAGGTGGTCAGACAGACTCCTGCATGCGCCTGACCGGGATCCACCTGGCATGCAACTTTTAAAAGTACAGTCTAATCTTTCTGACAAGGAGTTTTTATACTCACTATGACCAAATTTCTGTCAAAGCTCTTAAGGAGTTAAAAATGGCTAACTGTTTTTATAAGCAGGAAGTGCTATCCTCCTTCATAGACTGAATGTTTTATCTGAAAAATTTTAGAAATGTTAGCTCAGACTGTTCTTTCAAAAGCGAAAAAGTTACAACTTATGACTTAGTAGGAGAATCAGGCATGTATTCAAGCTAATTGAAATGCTAATGATAACCCTCTTATTAATATTACACAAGATGAACTTTTTAGATGGACAGTTTACTAATTTACAACAGCAATGTAGGTAAAATGTTGGAATGAGGATTTGCTCTTATCTCCACAGATACAGGAGACCAGTAAATACCTTTCAGAAGATTGAAGCCTCGGCATGAGTAGAAAATAGAAGTAAGGGAGATTTGACAATTAAAGAAAATTACCCAGAAGGCAAAATATTTTAATTAAGACTAAAACTTCAAAACATCTTAGACTCTGTTTCTAGCAATGCTAGCTGTTATGTCTATAACAATAAGCAGAACTAACTATTCTTACTAAGTTTATATTACTTCCACAAGCAATGTTGAATAGCCCGACGCTGTATCAACATTTTGTAAATCAACCTTTAGAAAAAGTTCGTCAGAAATATCCTCAATCTTTAATAATCCATTATAGAGATGACATATTGATAGCTTGTGAAAATAATGCTGAACTTTCAGTCATCCTTAAAGATGCTTCTGAAACCTTAAATCAGTATAGTTTGATTATAGCTAAAGACAAAATTCAAACATCCTGTCTTATTAACATTGTTACTGATTCACAATATGTAGAACATATAGTTAAACTTATAGAAACTGTTTATATTTCAAATGACAGTTCTAGATTGTACAAATTCTTTCAAGAGTTATAACTTTTATTGTAAAAACAAAATTCACCTGTCTATATAACTCACATTTTTTCTCATACAGCTTTACCAGGACCTATGTCTACTACAAATAATAAAGTTAATCAATTTCTCATTAGATCAATAGAAATAGCTACTAAATTTCATACAGAGACTCATACAAATAGGAAAGGTTTAATGCAAAATTTTAAAATGACTAGGCAAGAAGCTTGGAATATTGTTAGAAACTGTCCTCAGTATAGTATTATAAATGCTCCTCCATTACTGAGAAGAATGAATCCTAGAGGACAACACAGTAATGACCTTTAGCAAATAGATATTACTCATATTTCTTCTTTTAGAAAACTATCTTATGTACAGTTTTATTAATATTTATTTTTCCTTTCTATAGGCCACACCTTTGCCTAGAGAAAAGGCTGATTGTGTCATTCAACATCTTATTGAAGCTTTTAATGTTATAGAAATTCCTAAAACAATTAAAACTGACAATAGTCCTGCCTCTACATCTGCTAATTTTCAATAATTCTTAGCATTTTAGAATATTAAACATACTACTAGAATTCCATATAATCCACAAAGACAAACAATTTTTGAATGCAGTAATTGCACTCTGAAAAATATGTTACTTAAACAAAAGGAGGGAGAAGAAAGATTAGACTTATGTTACACAAAATTTTATTTACTTTAAATTTTTTAAATACAGGAGAAGATAATTTGATTGCTACAGACAGACATTGGACAAAAATAACAGTTCTAAGATTAATCAACCTGTGCATTATAAAAGTGAGTTGGATCAATAGGTACCTAGTGTAATGCAACATTGGGGAAGAGGATTTGCTTGTGTCAATCCAGAATCTGGTGAAGTCCTTTGGAGTCCTGCTCACAGAATTAAACTAACAATATGAATAAGAACAATAGATTCTTTTCATATTCGCCCATTGCTGAGATGGAAGAAACAATTTTTGAAAGAAGAATCTTAAAGGTGCTGCTGCTTGGTATTGAAAAGGCTAAAATACCAAGTTGGGGTCAACTTAAAAAGCTGACCTTAATGGTAAAAAGTTGCTACAAGCAACTAGAAAAGAAGAAAATGCTACTAACCTGTTTTAAGCAATGTTTGCTTTGGTAAAAATTCTGGTAAGTAGAGCTGAAAATTTTAGTTATTAGGCATATGTCTCTAATCCTCCACTAAGTAGAGCTATTCATTAGGAAAATAGTGCCTTTCCTATTTTTGTTAATGCCTACCAGGGGGGAGTGCTCTGCCCATCTGGGGTGTTGCTCTGTTGCAACCGGAGCCGTTCTGGTGACTGGGGCGGAGGCCATGGGGCCATCCTTAGTGCCCGGGGTGGCTTTGCTCTGGTGGAGCCTTGGCTGCGGGAGGGGAGGTGAGAGACGGAGGGGGGGAGGGGGAGGAGTGGAGAGGTAGATGGGCGCTTCTTCTGTGTGCTCTGGCTGGGAATCGAACCCAGGAATCCTGCACACCAGGCCAATGACTCCTACAGGTCTACCATATCATGCTTTTTACTTTAAAAAAAATTTACATTTCTTTTGAAGGCTGATGAACAGGAGACACCAAATCTTTTTTGCCTGCAAACTACTACCTTCTTTATTAGATCCAGCTAATAACACTGTTTTGTCTTTTCCAAATAGCTCCAGATATATGGAAAAGACTTATATAGGCGGATGGTGATCTTCAAACCCCTCAGCAAGATCTTCTGAGCATGGCTTTTAAGATACCTAGAGGCAGAAAAAGCCCAATAGAGATCAGGGGAACTACCAGCTTTAGGATACACCCTTAAAGGCTCCAACGCCCCAAAGGGGTCTCATAGGATGCCATCTGGATCCTGCTTCAATAGTGGAAAGAAAGATCATTGAGCTAAAGCCTGCCAGGCTTACATGCCTCTGCTGTGAGGAAACAGGGACACTGGAAGGTAGGCTTCCCCCTCGCTCCTCTAAGGGAGGGTTCAGTCTCTTCCAGCCCTGCTCCAGCCACCTATGACCTAACCTTGCCCAGAATGCTGGGGTTTGCCACTGAAGGCTGAAGGTGCCCAGGGCCGTTGGCCCCACCTATGACACTGTGGGCGAGCCTAGGGTATTTCTTCCAAGAAGCAGGTAAACTGATCTCATATGCACAAGGGCCACTTAACTATGTCTTGCCTGAATAGTCAGGTTTTTTATTCTTCCCTCAAAGATCTCTGTTGTGGGTGTTGATAGTCCTATTTTCTGCTGCTTTGCTTAATATATAGTGTTTCCTTTATCCCTCCTACCTCAATGTCCCACTCATATTTCAGGCTGGGACCTACTCCTAATTTAGAGCTATCTTTCCCCCTTTTGCCAACTTGTATTATGAATTTACCTTTGCCACCCAGCTTAGTGTATCCCAAGGTTATCTTTACCAAGCCACAGTCACAGAGCTCCAGGGAAAAGCAACCTGGTCTCATCTCTCCAGGCAGAGGAGAACAGAAGCTCCATATCCACGCATGCTGCAAATGGCTTTTCCAGTCTACCTGAATCATTACCAGCTAGAAGCAGTGGTCATTGGGACTTGGACATGAGCTGCAAAGTATAGAATGGTGACAACAATTCCAGTGCCATGCGGACTTTTCCTGCGTGGACTTTTCCTGGACTCCTGCTCCCGGTGACAGCTCCTAACAGACTGAACTGTGGTTGGGTTGCATTTTTCAGGGATTTGGCATGGTGATGGGGCCAATTTGGACTTGGTGAACAGGTTAAGGACACTACTCTTTTATGGATTCTTGCTGTATTGGCCAAGAGTTTGCTTCAAGGCTTTTAATCACTGTAAAAGAAAATAGAAGACTGGATAAAGAAGATGGGGCACATATACACCATGGTATACTATTCAGCTAGAAGAAACGATGACATCGGATCACTTACAGTAGAATGGTGGAACCTTGATAACATTATGCGGAGTGAAATAAGCGAATCAGAAAAAAACAAGAACTGCAGGAGTCCATACATTGGTGGGACATAAAAGCGAGACTAAGAGACATGGACAGGAGTATGGTGGTTACGGGGGGTGGGGGGAGGGAAGGGGGGAGAGGGGGAAGGGGAAGGGGAGGGGTACAAAGAAAACTGGATAGAGAGTGACGGAGGACGATCTCTCTTTGGGTGATGGGTATGCAACAGAACTAAATGACAAGATAACCTGGAAATGTTTTCTTTGAATATATGTACCCTGATTTATTGATGTCACCCCATTAAAATAAAAATTTATTTATTTTTATTTTTTATTTTTTTTAGTATTCCTAACCATAAAGATTCCCAGTACTTATTTGCTTTCACCTGAGAACATCAGCAATATACCTGGATTTTATGCCCCAAGGATTCACTGAGGCACACCTTTAATGTACACCCTAAATGCAAATTTGAAGGACATAAACTTCCCAGGAAACCCCACTTTAGTTCAGTATGTGAATGATCTCATCTCCTGCTGGGACAGTTCTGCCAGCTCACTTCTGGACCCTTAGGGCAATAACAGCAGGTGCTGAAAAGTGACCAAAAACAAAGTTCACTCAGGCTCTCACTCTGGTTTGCGTAAGAGCAGAAGAAATGAAGGTCAACATCTATTCTGACAGCCCCAGGCCTCCGGGATGGTATAGGACTTTGTTATGTTTGGGAAACAGAGGGGATTTGACAGCACCTGGTACCCCAGTCAGTAATGCACTCCAAAAAGGATCTCTGGAGGTACTGCTATTACCTCACCAAATTGCTATTATTAAGACAGAGGGATGTAGCCCTGGCCATTTGGCTCAGTAGATAGAGTGTCAGCCCAGCATATGAACGTCCCAGGTTTGATTCCCAATCAAGGCACAGGAGAGAAGCGATCTTCTGCTTCTCTTCCCTCCCTCTTCCCCTTCTCTCCCTCTTCCCCTCTCACAGCTGCCATGGACCAGCTTGGCTCGTAATTCTGAGTCTTGAATGAGAACAGTGCAGAATTAAGAAAATAGACTTATTAAGGAAAAAGGATGGGTTTGGGAGGCCTCTTCAATGCTGATGGCAATATCCGAGTATCCCATAGCCCCAGTTTGCTTTATTATATAGCCATATGCAAATCAAAGAAGTCCTTGATACAAAGTTACACATCTGAGGCTAAAGCAGGAACTCTCCCAAGGCATAAACAGGAATCCCCCACCATGCATAAGCAAAATCAACCAACATCTGAATAAACAAAGAGAAAGAGGAAGGGCATGTAAATTGCTTCCAGCAACTTAAGCAAGCAAGTGAAGTGGGTGCAAATACTCAACATCATATCCAATATGAAGGTGGATGGGGGAGAATTTTGCCTTTTGCTAAACCTTGAATTTACAAAGGCTTTTTGCCACTTGCAGTGTACAACACATAGCCAGTGCTTCGATTGGTTCGAGTGTTGGTTCTGACACTAAGGATGGCTGGGTTGGTCCCAGTGCATCAGTCTTAGGTGCTAAAAATATCTCAATTGATCTAAGTATTGGCCCCAGACAGGGATTGAAGGGTGGATCTCCATTGGGGTGCATACAGGAATCTGACTATCTCTACTCCTCTCATTTAAAAAACAAAAGACAGAGGGATGTAATATAAAGAACGCAGAGGAAGCTCGGGGAGATAAATTGGTTGATAAATGTGCCAAACTAGAAGCCTTGTTCCCAACTACTTAAGAAATTCAAGCCATTTCCAAGTTTTGAGACTATATCCTCAAGTCTCACTTTGAAGTCTCAGGTTCCTGGTGGGATTATTCACCTTCTGAGAGGGAGACAACTTCTTTAGGATGCTTCCCAAAGGAATTAGTAAAGGAGATCCTCATGGCCTAACTAACAACAGCCCCAGACTTAAAAAGAATTGGAAGGGATTAAGTGGGGTGTTTAATCCACTCAAATGGATTTTGGAAGCACCCAGATGGCCACTGGATGGCGCCCAAGTGTATCTGCAGAGTCGCTGTGTACAATTAACATAACTTCACACAAAATGAGGAATGCAATTCTGACTTATCCCAAGTTTTACTTTCCACGGTTTCATTTACACCTGGAAATTTTCAAAAATAATTTATGTTTTAAATTGTGCAATGTTCTGAGTTGTGTGATAAAATCTCATATTGTCCCACTCTTTCTCACCTAGGACCTGAATTGTTCCTTTGTCCACAGTGTCCACATTTGTTGTAAGGTGCCAAAAAGCTGAAAATTAATATTGATATTCTGAGAGGAAAGGTCAGGCTTTCCTGTCAGGCTTTCCTGTCCCATCCCTCCTTTAGAGAGGGGAGGGAGAAGAATGTAGAAGTTTCTGGCTTGCAAGAACAATGGGTCATTTAGTTTTAAATCTAAAATAAAGGTTAACTGAGAAACTTCTTCTCTTTCAATAGGAGGCAGAATTTACATACCATCTTACATTGATTGAGGTGTCTCTCCCTTCCTGGAATCTTGAGAGTAAATACCTCTAGGCTAGTGAGAGAATATGAACCCTAAAAGATTTGTAAACACTTTTGATTGTGTTACCTTAAAAACTCTTAATGTTTCTGTGTATCCCCTAAACAAATGGTGTCAGCTTGTGCCATAATGTTATGTTCTCCCCCCATCCATGTGTGATCAGGGGTATATAAGCAGCCCCTGAACTCTTTTTGGAACTGCACGATTTGGGTCTGGTGCCCTGTGTCAGCCATATGTGGCAGGCATATTTAATAAATCTCCTCCTTTAATAAAACTCTTCAAAATTTATCTGCACTGGGTGTCTCTATGTGAACTTGATGAAATGAGGTACAGTACATTTCAGCGTCTGGGGTGTGGTACTTTATAACACGTTGTATATCCCCTCCTTCTATTAGTCATTTAGTAGCCGGCTCCGTTGTCAGATTGACTGAGGTATCAAAATACTTCAGCTTATGCTGAAGTCACACTGATTTTGCTCAATAACAGCTCCAAAGTGCAAGAATAGCAACGCTGTGATTCAGATATGCCAATGAGAAGCTATAAAGTGCTTCTGTTAAATGAAAAGGTGAAAGTTCTTGACTTAATAAGAAAAGAGAAAAAAATTGTATGTTGAGGTTGCTAAGCTTTACAAATCTCTGGTATTGTAGAGACGGGAAAAAAATCATGCTAGTTTTGCTGTTGCACATCAAACTGTAAAAGTTACGGCCACAGTGTGTGATAAGTGCTTTAGTTAAGACATAAAAGGCATTAAATTTGTGGATAGAAGGCACAAAAAGAAAACAGGTTCCTTCTGACGACAACGTGGTGCTCCAGAGAGCATCAAGCTTACATGTCGGCTTCAGCACGGACCCCCTGAACTGAGCGACACCAAGCCATTTTCTGCAGGTAAGGGGTGTTATACAGATTCAGGAACAGGTCTAAACTGAAAAATATAAAGGTTACTGGAAAGGCTGTGTCTGCCGATGAAGAAGCTGCTGTTACATTTCTTACCATGGTGAAGGTGATGAGGGTTGGGTACTATCCATGAGTTCAGACACCCCCTGGGACTGTTGGAACACGTCCCCTTGGGGGAAGGAGTGAATTTTTGCATTAGACAAACAATATTTAGACCTTTTAACCACTTACTTCATCTTCCAGATGGACATAAACTTGTAAACACTGTAAGGGTGAGACAGGAAGGGAAGCAGTTGTCCTTGGGCCCCTCCCTCACTGACCAGTAGACTTTTACAAAAGGCACAAGGTGACCAACACATGCTCACTCTCATCTGCATGTTTTCTAAATGGGTAGAGGCTTCCCCCTGCCAAAAAAGAGTTGCCATGTTTTTCCTGGAACAAATCTTCCCATGTGGGGGTCCCCTGTACCACTCCTAGTGATGGCAGAATTATACAGATAATCAAGAGGGCAGCACCCCTTAGTCAAAGATTCTACTGGCTTTACCATCCTCCTCATCATAACACAGGAGAAAGGAGTGACATCAGAGAAATGGCGCCATGAGGAGGGCACCTGATAACCTCTCCCTGAAATTTCAACAAATTCAACAACCAGAGACAGAAAAACAATCCCAGGAGCATCTGAAATACACATACATCAAACAAAGGTATGATTGGGTGAAAAGGTGGCTGAAAAACCATTCTGAAGGAAATAGGACGGAGAACAGAGTATTCTGCTTCTCTCACTGACCTGAGGAAACTTTTTTTCACTTGGAACTGAGAGGAAGGGATGTCTAGAGACATTCAAGCTGAGGAGAGAGTGTGCCCACAGCTCAGCCCACACGGAGCTAACACCAGCAGCAAACTTCCGCAGAGGTGGGCGAGTGGCTTGCCTGTGGAATGGGTTGTATTTACCCCTGGTCTCTGGATCAGTGAGTGCAGGCAGTGTATGAGTGGTTCCTCCTAGCACCTCTGGTGTGGGTGCTTGCATTCCTGGACTGAGGGGCTGGGTCGATGACTGTCAGCATTGGCCTGCAGCCAGAGTCTCTGTATAATCCGGGCTCGCTGAACAACAGCGCGTGAGGAGTGCATGAAAGCCGGCTTCCCTACACCTGGACCTCTCTGGGCAGGGCACCTCCCCCAGCCATACAGACTAACAAAGCAAATTCCCCAGGAAGAAAACTACAGAAGTGCTGTGCTCAGGCACACAGGCAGCTTGCAGATAGCCTGTGGAGAACAGACCCACAGATCGCTGAAAGGAGCATAAGCCACAGTCTGCTCACTACCTGGCTGGCTTACACGGGCAGCAGCTCTGGCTGACAAGGTCTTCCTTCCCAGGTCTATGAATTAAGAGAACCCAGAGGAGGGACTTGATAGTTCTTAGGGCCTCTCACTCAGCAGGCAGTGACTGGGACAACTTCCAGCCAGCTGATCCAGGGTAAAAAAAACACATTCTTATGGAACAGACCTCAGAGAGCACTGCAGAAGTTGGGCAGGCTGGGCTGTTGGCTTCCCAGCAAGGGAGAAGCCTGTGAAGAGCAGACCCACAGAGCACTAAGGCAAATTTAACCAGACATACCTGGGGAACTTTAGAAAGCCTGACCAGAAGTCAGCTCACCCCCCTGCCTGCTTAAGCTGGTGGCTCTGGTCAGCAGAGCTTTTATACCCAGGGATGTGCTTTTAAAGGACCTGGAAGAGGGACTTGGCAGCTTTTAAGACTTCTTGTTCTGCAGGCAGTGACTGGGGCATCTTCCTGCTAGCTGATACAGGTTACAAAGTGCAAAAAGCCTGGGGAGAAGAGTCCCACAAAGCGCAGAAGCATACTAGACATACCTGGAGGCTCATAGAAAGACACCTGAGGAGCAATTGGCTCCCAGCCCTGCCTGATTACGCTGGCAGCTTGGGCTGGCAAGGCCTTACCCAGAACCCTGCATTGAGTGGGAATAGAGGGGGTTTGGGCAGCTCTTAGAGCCTCTTGTTCTCCAGGCAGTGGCAGTGGCAACATCACAGCTGGGTCTCCAGGCTGTTGGTTCAGGGAGGAGAGACTGGGGGAGAGGCTCCAGGAAAACAGACTCTCTCATTGTTGAAGCCTGCAAATGCTAACAAGCCCTGCCTACCAACAGAACTGAGGCCTAGTTTATGTCATCACCATAATGACACATCAACTGCAAATCTCTACCTAAGAGTGCCACAGGGGCAAAACCTATGGTACAGTGCCACCAGCCAAAAAGAGAGAAAGAAGAAAAACGAAGATAACCTCTCAAAACCATAAAAATCCACAGTCTTTATATCTTTTTAAATTTTTTTCTTTTTATTTTTGTGTCCTTTTCTCTTCTACCTTGGTCCTTTTATCCTCTTCCCATTTTATTATTTTCTTTTTCTTTTTATTATTATTTTTTTTTGTATTTTTCTGAAGCTGGAAACGGGAAGAGACAGTCAGACAGACTCCCGCATGCGCCCGACCGGGATCCACCCGGCACGCCCACCAGGGGCGATGCTCTGCCCACCAGGGGGCGATGCTCTGCCCCTCTGGGGCGTCACTTTGCCGTGACCAGAGCCACTCTAGCGCCTGGAGCAGAGGCCAAGGAGCCATCCCCAGCGCCCGGGCCATCTTTGCTCCAATGGAGCCTTGGCTGCGGGAGGGGAAGAGACAGAGAGGAAAGAGGGGGGGTGGAAAAGCAAATGGGCGCTTCTCCTATGTGCCCTGGCTGAGAATCGAACCCAGGTCCCCCGCACACCAGGCCGACGCTCTACCGCTGAGCCAACAGGCCAGGGCCTATTTTCTTTTTATTTTGAACTTCATTACCCATAGGTGTTACATTTTTCATTCTTTTTTTTCTCTCTATGAGGATTACATTCCAAAAACCTTAACTATCTCCTTTTTTATTCTTTTCTCTTTTCTTTCTCCCTCTCTTTTGATTTCTTCTTTTCTCTTTCACTTTTCCTCTCAATCAATCCTCACAAACAAATTATTTTATTTTGGATTCAAATTTTTTCTTTGTGGCATTTTGTGTTCTTTTTACTTTGTTGTTTATCTCATTAGCATTCCCCCCCCAACTCTGGCTCTCCATTCTATGTAGTTTTTGTTCCACTTAATACAATAGAAATTTCATCTTTCACTGTACTTTTTTTCTTTTTTTTCTTTTCTCTTTCACTATATCTCTCATTTGACCATCATTTACAAACAAATTATTTTATTCTTGATCCAAATTTTTTCCTTGTAGCATTTTGTAGGTTCTTGCCTTGTTTTTTGCCTCTTTGTCACTTCTCCCTAACTCAGGCCCTCCATTCTATGTAGTTTTTGTTCTATTTAGCACAATATAATTTTCAGTTTTTCACTGTATTTTCTCAAAAAAAAAATTTTTAATATTTTTTTACTTTTTTATCTTTATTTTTTTTATTCTTTATCAACTCTTATTAGTGTTATTAACAATACCAATCTTAAATGCCATTAAGAAAAAATAAATTAAATATCATGTATACAAGACAGAGAAGTAGCTCAGATAGATAAGGAAAAATCTACAGAAAAAAATTCAATAGCTTGGAGAACTTGGAGTTAAGTGACAAAGAACTTAAAATTGAAATCTTAAAAATACTCAGGGATATACAAGAAAGCACTGAAAGGCAATTTAGGGAGCTCAAAAAGCAATTCAATGAACAGAAAGATTACATCACCAAGGAAATTAAAACTATGAAAAAGAATCAAACAGATGAAAAACTCAATTCATGAACTGAAAAACGAGATAACAAGCTTAACTAATAGAAGAGGCCAGATAAAAAAGAGAATTAGTGACATAAAAGACAGGCAACTAGAGGCACTACAGAGAGAAGAGGAGAGGGACTCACGAATTTAAAAAATGAGAAAGCCCTACAGGAATCATCTGACTCCATCAGAAAGAGCAACATAAGAATAATTGGTATATCAGAAGGAGAAGAGAGAGAAAATGGAATGGAGAACATATTCAAATAAATAATAGACAAGAACTTCCCAAGCCTGTGGAAAGAACTAAAGCCTAGAATTCAAGAAACAAACAGAACATTGAGTTATCTTAACCCTAACAAACCTATTCCAAGGCACATCATAATGAAATTGGCACAAACCAGTGACAAAGAAAAAATTCTCAAGGCAGCCAGGGAAAATAAGAATACAATATATAAAGGAAGGCCCATTAGATTATCATCAGATTTCTCAGCAGAAACTCTACAAGCCAGAAGAGAGTGGACCCCAATATTTAAAGTTCTAAAAGAGAAGAACTTCCAACCAAGAATACTATACACATCAAAGCTATCCTTCAAATATGAAGGAAAAATAAAAACACTCACAGATACAGAAAAGATGAGGGAATTTATCACCAGGAAACCCCCACTTCAGGAAATACTAAAGAGGATTTTTCCGACTAGATACAAAGAACAAAACAAAACAAAGCCACAAGTAAAAGCTCCATCAAGAACACAATAAAATCAAATTTAATCTGTGACAACAAAAACAAAAAAGGGGAGAGGACAAAGATTAACAGTAGCAAAGGAGGATGAAGTGCAGAAACACTCATGAGATAATATACTACAGAAAACATGATAGGTACCCTTTCCATTACTTAATGGTAACCACCCCTGAAAAAAACCACCACAGAAGCATATGGCTTGAAAAAAGAAGCAAAAGAGGAAAGAAGTATGAATTACAACCAAACAAAAGCAAATGATAGAAAAACAAGAGAAGAATCAAACAAGATATAAAATTATCAGAAAGCAATATATAAAATAGCAATAGGAAACTCTCAAATGTCAATAATTACACTAAATGTAAATGAATTGAACTCACCAGTAAAAAGATACAGAGTAGCCCTGGCTGGTTGGCTCAGTAGTAGAGCATCGGCCTGGCGTGCAGGAGTCCTGGGTTCAATTCCCGGCCAGGGCACACATGAAAAACGCCCATCTGCTTCTCCAACCCTCCCCCTCTCCTTCCTCTCTGTCTCTCTCTTCCCCTCCCACAGCCAAGGCTCCATTGGAGCAAAGTTGGCCTGGGCACTGAGGATGGCTCTGTGGCTTCTGTCTCAGGCACTAGAATGGCTCTGGTCGCAACAGAGCAACGCCCTAGATGGGCAGAGCATCACCCCCTGGTGGGCATGCCGGGTGGATCCCAGTCAGGCGCATGCTGGAGTCTGTCTGACTGCCTCCCTGTTTCCAACTTCAGAAAAATACAAAAAAAAAAAAAAAAAAAGACAGAGTAGCAGAATGGATTATAAAAAAAATCCAACTGTATGCTGCCTACAAGAAACACATCTAAGCTACAAGGATAAAAACAAATTCAAAGTGAAAGCCTGGAAACTATACTCCAAGCAAATAACATCCCAAAGAAAGCAGGTGTAGCAATATTTATATCTAACAATGCTGACTACAAGACAGCAAAGGTAATCAGAGACAAAAATGGTCATTTCATAATGATAAAGGGGACATTGAATCAAGAAGAAATAACAATTCTTTTTTATTATTATTATTAAATTTAATGCAGTGACATTGATAAATCAGGGTACATATGTTGAGAGAAAATATCTCTAGATTATTTTGACATTTGATTGTGCTATATACCCCTCCCCCAAAGTTAAATTGTCTTCTGTCATCTTCTATCTGGTTTTCTTTGTGCCCCTCCCCTCCCCTAACCCCTCTCTCCTTCTTCACCCCCTCCCCCCTCCCCAACCTCCCGCCCCTGTTGCCATCACATTCTTGTTCATGTCTCTGAGTCTCATTTTTATGTCCCTTCTATGTATGGATTCATCTTAGTTTTTTTTTTTTCTGATTTACTTATTTCACTCCGTATAATGTTGTCAAGGTCCATCCATGTTATTGTAAATGATCCGATGTCATCATTTCTTATGGCTGAGTAGTATTCCATAGTATATATGTACCAAAGCTTTTTAATCCACTCGTCCTCTGACAGACACTTGGGCTGTTTCCAGATCTTCGCTATTGTGAACAATGCTGCCACAAACACGCGGGTGCATTTCTCCTTTTCAAGCCGTTCTATGGTGTCCTTGGGGTATATTCCTAAAAGTGGGATAGCTGGGTCAAAAGGCAGTTCGATTTTCAGATTTTTGAGGAATCTCCATACTGTTTTCCACAGTGGCTGCACCAGTCTGCATTCCCACCAGCAGTGCAGGAGGGTTCCCTTTTCTCCACATCCTCGCCAGCACTTATTATGTGTTGTTTTGTTGATAAGCGCCATTCTGACTGGTGTGAGGTGATATCTCATTGTGGTTTTAATTTGCATTTCTCTAATGATTAGTGATGTTGAGCATTTTTTCATATGCCTATTGGCCATCTGTATGTCCTCTTTGGAGAAGTGTCTATTCATCTCTTTTGCCCATTTTTGGATTGGGTTGTTTGTCTTCCTGGTGTTGAGTTTTACAAGTTCTTTATAAATTTTGGTTATTAACCCCTTATCAGACATATTGTCAAATATATTCTCCCATTGTATAGTTTGTCTTTTTATTCTGTTCTTGTTGTCTTTAGCTGTGCAAAAGCTTTTTAGTTTGATATAGTCCCATTTGTTTATCCTGTCTTTTATTTCACTTCCCCGTGGAGATAAATCAGCAAATATATTGCTCTGAGAGATGTCGGAGAGCTTACTGCCTATGTTTTCTTCTAAGATGCTTATGGTTTCACGGCCTACATTTAAGTCTTTTATCCATTTTGAGTTTATTTTTGTGAGTGGTGTAAGCTGGTAGTCTAGTTTCATTTTTTTGCAGGTAGCTGTCCAATTTTCCCAACACCATTTGTTAAAGAGGCTGTCTTTACTCCATTGTATTTCCTTACCTCCTTTGTCAAATATCAGTTGTCCATAGAACTGTGAGTTTATTTCTGGGTTCTCTGTTCTGTTCCATTGATCTATATGCCTGTTATTATGCCAGTACCAGGCTGTTTTGAGTACAACGGCCTTGTAGTATAACTTGATATCAGGAAGTGTGATACCTCCCACTTTATTCTTCTTTTTTAAGATTGCTGAGGCTATTCGTGTCCTCTTTTGGTTCCATATAAATTTTTGGAATATGTGTTCTGTATCTTTGAAGTATGTCATTGGTATTTTAATTGGTATTGCATTGAATTTATAGATTGCTTTGGGTAATATAGACATTTTAATGATGTTTATTCTTCCTAACCATGAGCATGGTATATGCTTCCACTTGTTTGTATCTTCCCTGATTTCTTTTATCAATGCTTTGTAATTTTCCGAGTACAAGTCTTTAGTCTCCTTGGTTAAGTTTACTCCTAGGTACTTTATTTTTTTGGTTGTAATTGTGAAGGGGATTGTTTCCTTAATTTCTCTTTCTGACTGTTCATTGTTGGTGTATAAAAATGCTTCTGATTTCTGAGTATTGATTTTATATCCTGCCACTTTGCTGAATTTATTTATCAGGTCCAGTAGTTTTTTCACTGAGACTTTAGGGTTTTCTATATACAATATCATATCATCTGCAAATAATGATAGCTTTACTTCTTCTTTTCCAACTTGAATGCCTTTTATTTCTTCTTCTTGTCTGATTGCTGTGGCTAGGACTTCCAGGACTATGTTAAATAAGAGTGGTGAAAGGGGGCACCCCTGCCTTGTTCCTGATCTTAAGGGTATTGCTTTTAATTTTTGCCCATTGAGTATGATGTTGGCTGTGGGTTTCTCATAGATGGCTTTTATCATGTTGAGGTATGTTCCCTGTATTCCCACTTTGCTGAGAGTTTTGATCATGAATGGGTGCTGGATTTTATCAAATGCTTTTTCTGCATCTATTGAAATTATCATATAGTTTTTCTCCTTCTTTCTGTTTATGTGATGAATCACATTGATTGATTTACGAATATTGTACCAGCCTTGCCTCCCCAGAATAAATCCCACTTGATCATGGTGTATGATTTTTTCCATATATTGTTGGATCCGGTTTGCTAATATTTTGTTGAGGATTTTAGCATCTATATTCATCAGGGATATTGGTCTATAATTTTCTTTCTTTGTGTTGTCTTTGCCTGGTTTTGGAATCAGAATTATGCTCGCCTCATAAAAGGAGCTTGGAAGTCTTCCTTCCTCTTGAATTTTTTGAAATAGTTTGAGAAGGATAGGAGTTAGTTCTTTGAATATTTGGTAGAATTTCGTTGTGAAGCCATCGGGCCCCGGACTTTTCTTTGTTGGGAGTTTTTTGATAACTGTTTCTATCTCATTTGGTGTAATCGGTCTGTTTAGGTTTTCTGATTCTTCCAGATTGATTTTTGGAAGATTGTATGTTTCAAGGAATTTGTCCATTTCATCTAGGTTGTCTAGTTTTTTGGCATACAGTTCTTCATAGTATTTTCTTACAATATTTTGTATTTCTGTTGTGTCAGTTGTTATTTCTCCTCTCTTATTTCTAATTTTATTTATTTGAGTCCTCTCTCTCTTTTTCTTGGTGAGTCTACTTAAAGGTTCATCAATCTTGTTTACCTTTTCAAAGAACCAGCTCCTAGTTTCATTGATCCTCTGTATTGTTTCTTTAGCCTCTATGTCATTTATTTCTGCTCTGATCTTTATTATTTCCTTCCTTCTACTACATTTGGGCTTTATTTGCTGTTCTTTTTCTAATTCTTTTAGATGCAGGGTTAAGTTGTTTATTTGAGCTTTTTCTAGCTTCTGAAAGTGTGCCTGTAGTGCTATGAACTTCCCTCTCAGCACTGCTTTCGCTGTGTCCCATAAATTTTGAGTTGTTGTATGCTCATTGTCATTCGTTTCTAGGAATTTTTTTATTTCTTCTTTGATCTCATTCTTAATCCATTCATTATCTAGCACCCTGCTATTTAGTTTCCATGTGTTTGAGAATTTTTGAGCTTTTCTGCTGTGATTCATTTCTAGTTTCATGCCGTTGTGATCGGAGAAGGTGCTTGATATGATTTCAGTCTTCTTAAATTTGTTGAGAGCATTTTTGTGCCCTAACATGTGGTCTATCCTAGAGAATGTACCATGAGCGCTTGAAAAGAATGTATATTCTGCTGCTTTAGGGTGAAAGGATCTGAAGATATCTATTAAATTGAGTTGATCTATTGTTTCCAATAAGTCTGCTGTTTCTTTGTTAATTTTCTTTCTTGAGGATCTATCTAGTGATGTTAGTGGGGTATTGAAATCCCCTACTATTATAGTATTGCTGTTGATCTCGCCCTTTAAATCCATCAAAGTCTGTTTTATATATTTGGGTGCTCCTATATTAGGTGCATAGATATTTATAATAGTTATAACTTCCTGTTGGATTACTCCCTTTATCATTATGTAGTGGCCTTCTTTGTCTCTTACTATATCCTTTGTTTTAAAGTCCAATTTGTCTGATATAAGTATTGCTACCCCAGCTTTTTTTTCATTTCCGTTTGCATGAAATGTTTTTTTCCATCCTTTTACCTTCAATCTATGTGTGTCTTTTGTTCTAAGGTGTGTCTCTTGTAGACAGCATATGTATGGGTCCTGTTTTCTTATCCATGCAGCTACCCTATGTCTTTTGATTGGATCATTTAATCCATTTACATTTAAGGTTATTATTGATATGTAGTTGTTTATTGCCATTTTCTTCTTTAAAGGTGTATTCCTTTTTTTGCTATATTCTTTTCCAACTTTGACCTGTTTACAACAGGCCCCTTAACATTTCTTGCAGCGTTGGTTTGGTTGTAATGAATTCCTTGAGTTGTTTTTTGTCTGGGAAGCTTTTTATTTCTCCTTCAATTTTAAACGATAGCCTTGCTGGATAAAGTAGTCTTGGTTGTAGGTTCTTGTTCTGCATTACTTTGAATATTTCTTGCCATTCCCTTCTGGCCTCAAGTGTTTCTGTTGAGAAGTCGGATGTCATCCTTATGGGGGCTCCTTTGTAGGTGATAACTTTTTTTTCTCTTGCAGCTTTTAATATTTTCTCTTTATCGCTTAGCTTTGGTATTTTAATTATGATGTGTCTTGGTGTAGGTTTCTTTGGGTTTCTCTTTAATGGAGTTCTCTGTGCTTCTTGGACTTGTAAGAGTTTCTCTTGCATTAATTTAGGGAAGTTTTCAGTTATGATATGATTGAACAAAGTCTCTATCCCTTGTTCTTTTTCTTCTTCTTCAGGAACCCCTATGATGCGGATGTTATTTCTCTTCATGTTGTCACAGAGCTCTCTAAGTGTTTCCTCTGACTTTTTGAGTCTCTTTTCTCTTTTCTTCTCTGCTTTCATGCCTTCATTCCAGTTGTCCTCCAACTCGCTGATTCGATCCTCTGCTGTATCGATCCTCTTTTTAATTCCTTCCATTGTGGTCTTCATTTCTGATATTGTATTTGTCATCTCTGACTGATTCTTTTTTAATATTTCAATATCCTTTTTTATACTTGTTATTTCTTTATTTAGGTTTTCAAACTGCCCCTCCATTGTTGTTCTAAGATCCCTAAGCATCCTTACAATCATTATTTTGAACTCCGCATCTGGAAGTTTGATTATTTCCATATCACTCAGCTCATCTCTCAAGGGTGTCTCTTGTGGTTTCATTTGGGTTGCACTCCTTTGTCTTCTCATAATGGTGTTTTATTTGTAGAGTTGCTTGAGTCTAGGCTTGGTGTTTTCTGCCTCCTGTTTTCAGTTGTGTTATTTCTAGGTCTTCTTGGATTGGTATCAGCTATTATTTGTAATCCACTTTCGGATTTGGGCAGCTTTGAAGTCTTGATTTGTTTCTTTTCTTAACAGGTGATAGTCTTGTTAACTGATCTCAGCAGGGGGCTTCCTTGAAACTGTAACCAGGAATGCTGTGGGTGTAACCTGAGACGCTGAAGGTCTGTTCCACCAACTAATCTCACTGGGGGCAGGGTTTTTTCTCAGCTTCAGTAGGGGGAGGTGTATCTCAGATCTCCATGGAGACGTGAGTTACTGCCCCTCCTCCCCACTTCTTGTTTACAGCTGTGTCTTGTTGCGCTGATTGGAGCTGGATAGATGTCCAGAGATCTCTGATCCGGAAGCACTTCAGCTCTGTTTTGTGAAAGGTTCAGTCCCTCCCCCAGCTATGGCCGCCTCCAGCATGAATGAGTCAGCTTTTTTATTTCGTTTCTTGCATACCTTAGCCCCTCACAGTCTGTCCCTCTCCTTGTCCTTTCCACTTGGGAGATAAGCTGGTCTTTTCAACCCACCTTGCTCCCTGGTCGCCAGGTAAGTGGCTATGAGCAGTAGTTTCTGCTCTTTTTCCTCTGTGAAATCCTCTCTGGGCTCTCAGCCTCACCCCCCCCCCACTGCCATTCCTGTAAGCAGAGGAGATTCAGGCACTCCTTACCAGGTTTATTGTGGCTTCCTCTTTGCTCCTTGGTTTTTGAGAGCTGTTCTTGCAGTTCAGTGTTGGTTTTCATGCTGATTTTTCCTAAATTGATTTGTATTCCAGTTTGGTGTTGAGAGCTGGGCATCTGTGCGTCCGCCTACTCTGCTGCCATCTTCAAAAGCCGACATAACAATTCTTAATATATATGCACCAAACCAAGGAGAGCACCAAAATATACAAGACAACTACTGACTGACCTAAAAACAAAAACCAACAAAAATACAATCATACTTGGAGACCTCAATACACCACTGACAGTTCTAGATTATTTATCCAAACAGAAAATCAATAAAGAAATATTGGCTTTAAATGAAACACTAGAACAATTAGATATGATAGACATCTACAGGACATTTCATCCCAAAGTGCATGAGTATACATTTTTCTCTAGTGTACATGGAACATTCTCAAGAATTGACCATATGTTGGGCCACAAAAATAAATCAACAAATTCAGAAAGATTGATATCATACCAAACATATTCTCTAATCATAAAGCCTTGAAACTAGAATTTAACTGCAAAAAAGAGGTAAACCAACCCACAAAAATGTGGAAACTAAATAACATACTTTTAAAAAATGAGTAGGTCAAAAAAGAAATAAAAGCAGAGATTAAAAGTTACATACAAACAAAAATAAAAATAAGATATCAGAATCTCTGGGATGCAGCAAAAGCAGTAATAAGAGGGAAGTTCATATCACTACATGCTATATGAACAAATAAGAGAGAGTCCAAGTAAACTACTTAACTTCACATCTTAAGGAACTAGAAAAAGAAGAACAAAGGCAACCCAAAACCAGCAGAAGAAAGGAAATAATAAAAACCAGAGCAGAAATAAATGAAATAGAGAACAGAAAAACTATAGAAAAAATTAATAAAACAAAGAGCAGGTTCTTTGAAAAGAACAACAAATTTGACAAACCCTTGGCAAGACTCACTAAGAAAAAAAGAGAAAGGACTCAAATAAACAAAATCCAAAGTGAAAGAGGAGAAATCACCACAGATATCATAGATATACAAAGAATTATTGTAGAATACTATGAAAAACTATATGTCACCAAATTTAACAATCTAGAAGAAATGAATAAACTTCTAGAACAATACAATCTTCCTAGACTGAATCATGATGAAACAGAAAGCCTAAACAGACCCATAAGCAAGGAGGAAATAGAAACAACTATCAAAAACCACCCCAAAAATAAAAGTACAGGGCCAGACGGCTATACTAGTGAGTTCTACCAAACATTCAAAGAAGACTTGGTTCCTATTCTACTCAAAGTTTTACAAAAAATTGAAGAAGCAATACTTCCAAACACATTTTATGAGGCCAACATAACTCTCATATCGAAACCTGGCAAAGACAACACAAAAAAAGAAAACTACAATATTACTAATGAATAAAAATGCTAAAATACTAGCAAATCGAACACAACACATTAAAAAAATAATACTTCATGATCAAGTGGGATTCATCCCAGAATCACAAGGATGGTTCAACATATGTAAAACAGTTAACAAAATACACCATATCAACAAAACAAAGGACAAAAATCATATGATCCTATCAATAGATGAAGAAAAGGCATTTGATAAAATAAAACACAATTTTATGTTTAAAACACTCAAAAATGGGTATAAAAGGAAAATATCTCAACATAATAAAGGCCATTTATGATAAACCATCAGCTAACATCATATTAAATGGCATAAAACTGAGTAATTTTCCCCTAAAATCAGAAACAAGACAAGGTTGTCCACTCTCTCCACTCTTATTCAACGTAGTGCTGGAAGTTCTAGCCTGAGCAATCAGACAAGAAAAAAAAAATAAAAGGCATTTATGTTGGAAAAGAAGAAGTAAAGGATTCACTTTTTGCAGATGATATGATCCTATACATCAAAAACCCCAAAGACTCCACAAAAAGACTACTAGAAACAATAAACCAATACAGTAAGGTCACAGGATACAAAATTAATATACAAAAGTCCATTGCCTTCCTATATGCCAACAATAAAACATTAGAAAACAAACTAAAAAATAAAACCCTTCATGGTTGCAACAAAAAAATAAAATACCTAGGAATAAACATAACAAAGAATGTAAAGGACCTATATAATGAAAACTACAAAGCATTGTTAAAGAAAATCAAAAAAGATACAATGAAATGGAAAAATATTTCTTGTTCCTGGATAGGAAGACTAAATATAGTCAAAATGACTATATTACCCAAAGCAATATATAAATTTAATGCAATTCCCATAAAATTTCAATGACATTTTTTAAAGAAATGAAACAAAAAATCATCAAATTTATATGGAACTATAAAAACCCTGAATAGCCAAAGCAATCCTAAGGAAAAAAACAAAGCTGGGGGCATTACAATACCTGACTTCAAATTGTATTGTAGAGCCACGATAATCAAAACAGCATGGTATTGACAGAAAAACAGACACTCAGACCAATGGAATAGAATAGAAAGCCCAGAAATAAAACCACATATATATGGTCAAATAATTTTTGATAAAGAAGCCAACAACACACAACAGAGAAAAGAAAGCCTCTTCAACAAATGGTGCTGGGAAAACTGGAAAGCCACATGTAAAAGAATGAAGAGGACATGAACAGACACTTCTCCCAAGAAGAAATACAAAAGCCAACAGATATATGAAAAGAGATGCTCATCTTCATTAGTTATTAGAGAAATATATATCAAAAAACTACAATGAGATACCACCTCACACCTGTTAGATTAGCTATTATCAACAAGACAGGTAATAATAAGTGTTGGAGAGGCTGTGGAGAAAGAGGAACCCTCATCCACTGTTGGTGGGAACGTAAAGTAGTACAACCACTATAGAAGAAAGTATGGTTGTTCCTCAAAAAACTAAAAATAGAACTACCATATGACCCAGCAATCCCTCTACTGGGTATATACCCCCAAAACTCAAAAATATTGCTACATAAAGACACATGCAGCCCCATGTTCATTGCAGCATTGTTCACAGTGGTCAAGACATGGAAACAGCCAGAAAGCCTTTCAATAGATGACTGGATGAAGAACATGTGGTACATATATACTATGAAATACTCAACCATAAGAAATGATGACATAGGATCTTTTACGACAACATGGATGGACCTTGATAACATTATACTGAGTGAAATAAGCATATCAGAAAAAAACTAAGAACTATATGATTCCATACATAGGTGGGACATAAAAAAAGAGACTCAGACATGGACAAGAGTGTGGTAGGTACCGAGGGTGGGGGAGGAAGAAGGAGAGGGAGGGAGTGAAGGGAGGGGAGGGGCACAAAGAAAACCAGACAGAAGGTGATGGAAGACAATTTGACTTTAGGTGATGGCTATGCAACATAATCAAATGTCATAACCTGGAGATGTTTTCTCTGAACATATGTACCCTGATTTATCAATGTCATCCCATTAAAATTAATAAAAAATTAAATTAAATTAAAAATAACACAGGAGAAAAATACAAGGGGAGAGAGAGAGATTGTAACAGAGGATTGAGTGGACAGGCATCAGGACCATCCCCACAGCCCTGCACCCTAATTCCTCAATGAAGGCAGAACCTGACCTGTCAGGGATAGGGTCAAGGAACACTTCTGGCCTTTAACCTTCACCACAAAGGTCTCTGGGGCTCTGAATGACCAGGGACAGCACTGCTCAAAGCAGACCCTGAAGGTGCAGTTTCCACACTTTCGGGTCCTGCTCAAGGGCACCACAGCCTCGTCATAGCAACAGTGCTGCTCGGGGTCATAGAACTTGTTCCCACATTTTGTGTGACTGGCACAGCAGGCACTGGAGGAGACAGGCCTTGTGGGGCTCAAGGAATGTACGTTCTGTGTTCTTTCCTCCTCTGCATTGACCAGAGTTCTCATGTGCCACATACTGAGGCAGGAAAATCAGTGTGTAGTGCCACATGTGTCTCATGGCAGAATCACTCTCAGAGGCATCTAGGCAGTGTGAGAAGCCACAGGGTCACCTAGAGCAGTGGTCCCCAACCCCGGGCTGCGGACTGGTACCGGTCTGTGGGCCATTTGGTACTGGTCTGCAGAGAAAGAATAAATAACTTACATTATTTCCATTTAATTTGTATTTAAGTCTGAATGATGTTTTATTTTTTTTTAATGACCAGATTCCCTCTGTTACATTCATCTAAGACTCAGTCTTGATGCTTGTCTCGGTCACGTGATACATTTATCCGTCCCACCCTAAAGGCCAGTCTATGAAAATATTTCCTGACATTAAACCGGTCCGTGGCGCAAAAAAGGTTGGGGACCACTAACCTAGAGTGCTGGTCCCCAGCAGGAAGGATGATGTGAGTAGCTGAACACCATTAGTAATGGCCACTTGGAACACAATGGGTTTGTGAAGAGCCAGGAGCCTGTTGTGAGCTTCTGAGCACCCTTACAAAGGTGCTTTATGTCCAACCTCAAGTGGTCCTGCATGCAAGATGGTCAGCACTTAACTAATAGTCACAGACAAAACAAAGTTGGAGAGAGTCAGGGACACATGAGTGAGAGTCACCAATGCTGGGGGTGGACTTCCACTTGTCTAATCACAGCAAACTCCAGGATTCAGTAGGGATTGTTTCACCTTTGAGCACTGGAATGGGTGTCTGGAATTCACTAACCCTGACATCCAGTCAGCGGTCTCTCTGTTACCTGCTTCTTTAAGAACTGGACAAAGGACTGATTTGGGACAGGTCAAAGTCACATCAGTAAAATTGTCTTTGCCAAGGATTGGCATGGGGTGGAACTGAAGAAACTTAAAGGTGAATGTTCCCCCTTTACCACATGAGGGTGCCGGGACACATGTTATTTATCCAGGAGACTTGACTGCTCACCATCAGGACTATTCATCTTCTCAGACTTCTACACCTACCGGTCAGCTTCTTCTCTCATACTCCAAAATGATGATAATTTTAAATTACAGCCTTGTTATATATTTCACTACCCAGTTCCTCCCCAACATGAGATGACCTCATCTGCTTTTTCAAAGCGAAAAGTCACAACCTTCAAAGAACTCCCTCAATCTCCAGTCACATCAAGCAATTACTCCAGCATTCACACCCAGCATACTCTGCATGAAATCCTTGCTTCCTAGTGACCTAATGAACGACTGTGCCTTATGAATTCTCTCCTGTCTTCCCAGATCATCAGTTTTCTGTGAACTGACTCCTTCTCACCTATATTTAAACAAAACCCACTCTTGTTTCTCTTCATATCGTATAAGTCTTTCACCTTTTTTAAACAAAACCCACGATATCTCATCTTTCAATCTCCTCTGCACATCACTTTTGCACAAGTTTTACACACTCCAATCTTTCCTATTAGGGTCAAACTTCTTGTTGAAGTGGTTCAAATGTATTTCCAATTGCAGTCATCTTGTATCTCCAGCCTTGTGCTTTCCTCCACTCCCCACAAGATACAAAAACCATCCCACAAAAAGAGGAGGATCAATATGAATCCTCTTCTATTTATCTATGAATGAATGGCCATTGATAGAGCCTTCCTGCAAATGTTCATGATAAACGCTTGAGAAGCAGGAGTGTCCTGAGAAGGCAAAGTCGGAGAAGGGAAACCACCAAGGTGGTGAGTCATAGCTCAGTGACTCCTACCAACCCAGGTGCTCACCTACTAGCCACTCTGACACCTCTCACCGGCCAGTGCTCTTCATCATCAAGATCACCCTTTCTAATGTCATCTCCTCTTGTGAGATGTCTGTCTACCACTTTACCCTTTTTATTCTACTCATTTCACCTGTGAGAATGAAATAATTTATCATGTGTTTACATGCATGTTTTTTCCCTTTCAAACTTGAGTGTGGGCTCCATAAGAGCAGGCCTCTTCTCGTTTTGTTTCCTGGTCTCTTGTGCTGAAAACAACACCTGGTACTTAATAGGCACTTAAGAATATTTTTCAAATGTACAACAAATGCAGAGAGAAAGGATAAAAAGAAGGTCTAATTTCTAATTAAGACTTTGTACCTGCCTCTGTGCTGCCTGTTGGCATCAAAGTCTCTGGGCAGCAAAATCCTTTCTCTTGTCTGAAAGGTCAGACTAGAAACTACCAATAAATTTTCCTGACAAAGGGGGAATGAGGAGGAAGAAGGCAACAGAGATTTTCATATATTTCTCTGCTGGATTTGAATAAATTGAGGGGGTGGGGCAGAAGGTCCAAAAGCCAGACTCCATGAGGGGCCACAGCTGACCATGTACCCCTCCTAAAATGCCCCCCATAGCCTGGGTGAGTCCTCAGTCGAGCCTCCTGAGTGGCCCCAGAGCAGCTCCATATATTTCCATGTACCCGCCTGGAGAAGTTCTTTCCATGCTGGTACATGGCCAAGACCAGCCATGATATCATTACTGCCAAAGGGTGTGTGAGCCTGACAGTGACTCAGATCTCAGCACTCTAAACCTTTCCCCATGGAAGTGTGTTGGGTTCGAGTTCAGAGGCAAGGGACAGAGAAGTGGGAGGGGCCGGGAGCTGAAGAAGATGTGGGGTCCCGTAGGCGGGTGATACATGCTTTACTGGGTGGTGGCAGCAACAACAGCAACAGCAGCCACACTTGATGCTGCACTCAGGCTTTTATGGCTAATCAATAGTGGCACTTAGCCAGAAACTGTTTCTTTGATTACATAAGGTGCTTACAGTAAGGCAGTGCTCAAGGTCCTGTGTCCTAGGTTACATCAGGCGTTAAGGCTACACAGCCTAAAAACATGTCAGCAAGCCTAACACTAACCATTTTCTCAACAAAGTGACTCCCCAGAGATGAGTGCTGGGACTGCATTTGCCCCAAGCCCTGCCTTTGGCCTTTTGAAGGAAAATATGTCCAGGAGTTACTAGACCCTCACTCAAAATAGCCCTCCCACACCCAGCTACCGACCTTCTCACTTGCCTCCCAAAGCATGTCCCTTGCAGCCCCCTCCTCAGCTCCCTTCCCCCCCCCCCCACAGCTCTCTCAGGACCTTTACCTTCCTGGGTCCCCTCCAGGAGCAAACGCAGGCGAAGACGGTGGGGAGTGAGGACAGGGAGGTGTATTTAGAGAGGGGATAGGCCTTCTTAGATGCTGTCTTGTTTCCTGAGGACTAGGTCAAACTCTGTCATTCAGACACCCCTGCAGACTCTGGCGTCTGGTTGTGCCAGGTGTGGGGACCAGATCTACAGCAGCCCTGTGAGCAGGGTGTGATGATGGCACCACCCTGCCTCTGAGCCAGATCTGCCTCTGTGGGTCCCAAATGCACCTTCTGGCCCTGCCTGGAGCTCAGTGACCCTGAGTCTTTAGGCTCCGAATCAAAGTTTGTTGTGAAGTTAAAGTCCTGGTGCCCCTCCTCTCCCATCCTCGGGTCTGTGCCAGGTCTCTGGCTCACTCACAGATGAAACGGGGAGGAGGGGACTGTGGCAGGAAGCGGCTCTGGATGCTGGGGACCAGTGAGTGGGAATACTGAGTCCTGAATCTCCCCATCCATCTCGTGTCTGCAAATCTACCTGCTCAGTCTCAGTCTCTCCTCTCTGCAGCTGAAGATGGACGAGCAGGCCATCCTCCTGGTGCTGCCGCCGGGACCATGGAAACAGCTGGCTGTAAAGTCATGTTCCGGTATATAAGGGGGAGTGAGTGGCATGGGTTTCTTTTTTTTTAAGTAAGAGGAGGGGAGATAGAGAGACAGACTCCCGTATGCACTGACTGGGATCCACCCAGCAATCCCCGTCTAGGTCTAATGCTCGAATCAATGAGCTATCCTCAGCACCTGAGGCCAACGCTCAAACCAATCAAACCACTGGCTGCAAGAGGAGAAGAGAGAAAGAAAGTGAAGAGGGAGGGGAAGAGAAGCAAATGATCCCTTCTCATGTGTGCCCTGACTGGGATGTCTGTACACCAAGTCAATGCGCTATCCACTCAGCAAGCTGGCCAGTGCTGGCATGGTTTTCAAATGAAATATTTAGTGATGTGTTCACTTTAAATTTTTTTTTCTTATTGATTTGAGAGAGAGAGAAGATAGAGAGAGATAGGAGGGAGGAGTGAAAAGTATCAAGTCATAGCAGTTGCTTCTTTCATGTGCCTTGACAGGGCAAGCCCAGGGTTTCAAACCAGCGACCTCAGCATTCCAGGTTGATGTTTTATCCACTGCGCCATCACAGGTCAGGCTAATGAAGAAATATTTAAAAGCGCACCTTAGAGTAGGACTAGGTTAAATGTTTCTTTCTGTGTATCCTGGGAGCAAAACACTGGAGGTTGTTTAGGAAGCACTTGAGGCTTAGGTCATGACAGGTCTCACCCTGGTGAGATGCCATAAGGTTAAAATCGCAGTAGCCAGCACTCTCCTGCCGGGGTCCAGCCCCGGGGGGGATCCAGGGGTCCCACAGGAGGAGACGGCGTCGGCGAAAATGGAGTGAGAGAGCCAAATGGAGTGAGAGAGCCGAATTCTTTTCTCTCTCTTTATTCTCTGGTTAGCATTTTCTGCCAGGCATCTCTGCCAAATGCTAGTATAGCTTCCTTTTTATACACGCACACTGAGTTACAATCACATGATGTTAATTATTGCTTTTGTTTCACTATGTTTGCATGTTTCCAGATAACAGTTAATTTACATCTATGAATCACAAACCAGGTAGCAAATCATTCAAAATACAAAATAACTTGAATAGCTATAGCATCAGTAAAAGCTTTAAGAGTATTAGTACTAATAGTTAACTAACTTTACTGCTGTTGTGAGTTAAGGGGCAGAGAGAGATTTAGCAGACGACTAACAATGGACCACCGCTTGCTCAGGTAAATGGCCTTGAGCTTATGCAGTGTCCTACTTTTTCTCACAAGATTCTAAAAGGCTTGCCTCTAAAGAAATAAACATAACATCAAGAATAGCTTTCATCCAAAGATATGCAGAGTGCACTTGCAAGATAGCCCAGCAGCAACACAAGACATTCCATGGATTTCCCTACATTTTTAAATCTCATGAGAGCATCTCATTGAGAAAGCCTAGCAATTGCCTTTAGTCAAAAGACAATTCTCTTAGTAAAACATTCTTTTCTTGCTGACTACGCTCTCATCCTAGGCCACACAATGGGCCATTCTACTATACCTTACCTAAGATACTATTGTCTAGTCAAATATTACTTATTTATTATATTTAAACACTAGTTAAGTTCTGACTCTATTCTTCTCAGAATATACCACTATTTGCAGATCAAATAAGCAAGAAGAAAGGAATGTTTCTCTACTTATCACATGAAAAGGCTAGGGAGGAAAAAATGTTAAGTGAAGGCTGAAGGGTGCTCTGTGCACAGCCACTGCCTCCTACCCATTCACAAGTCACAATCTATTCTTTTTAACATGATTAAGAAGGAATTCTCCTACAGACTTAACCCTTTACGAGGGATATCATAGCCAGCCTCTTATGTCTATGAGCCCAGTTCAAGGGGCTTACAGGCTTTTCTGTGGAACTCACACCCTCTGTCTCATTTCCAAAGAAATCACTACGAATCTACAGGGAAAGCACGGTACTATTATCCCTGTGCCACAAATAATAGCACACACCCAGAAAAATGGGGGATATAAAGCCAGATTAATTCAAAAAGTCAAAGGGGGAAGTATCATTGTGCCTTTCCTTTGCGGTGACTTTGTCACCCCGCAGCCATTGGTCTTCACTGCAGTGACTTTGTCACCCCGCAGCCATTGGTCTTCTCTGCTGTGACTTTGTCAATCAGCAGTTTTTGATCTTCTTCTGCTGTGACCTTGTCAGCCAGCAGTTGTGGGTCTTCTCCTGCTGTGACCTTGTCAGCCAGCAGTTGTGGGTCTTCTCCTGCTGTGACCTTGTCAGCCAGCAGTTGTGGATCAGCTCCCGACACTCTCCCTCGCCCACCCCTTCTCCTTCCTCTCTTCTCCCCCCACCCCAGGCAGGTTACCTTTGCTCTCTCTCTCTCTCTCCTAAGCTCCAAGGGCCCTTCTTCTGCATCTGTAACTTTCTTCCTGAGCCCACACAGCCCAGCTGGCTCACTTCCACTACCTCTGTAACTTTCTAAGTAAACTTTCTCTTGTAATTCGAAAAAGAAAAAAAGCAGTAGCCAGAGAACAAGTAGGGAAGCTGGGAGAGAGGCATGCGTGGAGGAGTATTATGTCAGAATAAGCTGAGGGGAGGAGGTTGGGGCACACTGGGGGAGCAGGGAGGGGGTGGACAAAGAAAGAAGAGGGGAGGTGGGAGGAGGGGGAAGAGGAGGCAGGGAGAGGTGGGGATTCACAGTGAGATGTGGGAAGATGGAGAGAAAGGGCAAGGTAGGAGAGAAAGAAAATAGTGGGCAAGATCTGAGAGGAGGTGGGAGACAAGAAGGACAGTAGACAGAGGACAGACAGGGCACATGAGAGAGACCACGGGAGGAAGAAGAGAGAAAACAGAGGAGAGCAGGGTGGGGAGACAGGGTAGAAGGGAGAGTCGGGGGAAGACAGGATGCCTGAGGAGAGGTGAGAGTTCGAGAGGGGTGGGCAGAGGAGTAAGTGTGCGACTCGAGGAATTGGGGGCGGTGGTGCGGTGCGGTGCGTGGAGAGAATGGGAAGCAGAGAGAAGGAAGAGATGGGAGTTAGAGGAGGGAGGAGGGGCAGCCACCTGCTGGAGAGATGGGTGAAGGAGGGGCTCTCCTCCCCCTAGCTCTGAATCCCTTTGTAGAGTTCGCATTCCCTTCAGACCCGGAATCACCTGTGATGTCACCTGTCTCTGTGCACAGGAGGGTGAGGATAAAGACAGCAGCTGTGGAGAGGAAGGGCACTGAGGAGTGAGGCTGTGAGTGACCAGGAGGAGGGGAGTAAAGCAGAGGGGGGAGACAGAGAGAGACTAGAGGTGAGGATAGAGTGGTGTGTGTGTGTGTGTGTGTGTGTGCGCGCACGTGCATGTGTGCGTGTGGGCGTGTGTGTGTGTTGGGGGCAGGGAGATGTGGGAGAGCACGGAGATGAGGCAGGGGTGTCTGGGCAGAAGCTGACGGTGGGGTGAGGGGTGAGGTGATGAGGTTGGCTTTGCAGGAGGGGTGGATCTGAGCCACTTGACAGGGCTGGGGTGGGGGCCCTTGTCACAGCAGCTGCTGGTCTCTATACCATTGAGTCCGCTTCTGCCTGGCTCTGATAAATCAGAGGACTAATGAGGAAGATCTGAGCAGGAAGCTGTACACAGTGGAAGATTGTCCCACAGAGATAAACCACTGTTATGGTTTGGAGGAGGCAGAGAGTACAGAGGCCTTCCAGGGCGTGTCTCCTCATGGCAAAGACTCAACTATTTGTCTAAAGAAACAAGCGTCCCCTGTATCTGACTCAGTGAAGTACCTCTTAATATATGGGCTTCAAATAGGAACGTTGCAGTAAATTTTCAAATTCAAACCAGACCCAGTGCCGCTTCCCTTTGGTCTATGAATAGGGGCCCTTGGAAACAATCACTTCAGGAAGGCATTGGTATTTTAATAATTTTTAAAGTAGTTACTTTTCTGCCCTGGCCTCTCTTCCTCTCTCTCCCTTTTCTTTCTTTCTAAAATCAATAAACTAAAAAGAAATTAAAGCAGTCACTTTTCCAGTATTCTACACTTCTTCCTGCAGATCTGGGCTCCACCCAGACACCATGTCCCCTAACCTTGAAGGACTTCCTTTAGCATTTCTTGTAGAGATGTCCACTGGTGCCCAGAAGCTGACCCAGTCAGCATGGAAGCGATGCTATTGTGTGTGGTGCCTGATCGGTCCAAGGAGGCGAGCAGTAAAAGCTCCTGAATACAGATTCTGCGTTCTGGTGCCTCAGCTTGGACTCTCAGTGCAAGCTGGAAGCACAGGGGGAAGTCGTTGTGGAATCTGAGAAAAATGTGACTCATTATGTAGCAGAAATTTGCCAACACTGACACTTTTAAGACAATTGGAAATAATAAATGTAAGGTTGGTGGGCAATGGGGGAAGGTCAGGTGAGGAACCAGGCTCGAGAACTTCGGCTGGAACTGCCCACACCCATGTGCGCCAAAAGAAACTTCCCAGGAGTCCTTTGGAAAAGAGCGACCGTCTGTCAGCCAGTGAGATTTTGCCACATCATATCAACTCGCCTTCATCCTGCAGATCCTATAAATTTCCCCCACGCAGATTTCTCCATGCGACTTCTCTGGCCCCTGTCCCCTGGACCAGAGAACCTCGTTGGTCGAGATGCACTGTAATAAATAAAGCTTTTGCTTATCCACACTTTGTGGCTACGCCCTTCCTTCTTCCTCAGTGGGGAAAAATACCTTACAGTATTGTCAAATATATTCTCCAATTGTGTAGTTTGTCTTTTTATTCTGTTCTTACTGTCTTTAGCTGTGCAAAAGCTTTTTAGTTTGATATAGTCCCATTGGTTTATCCTGTCTTTTATTTCACTTCCCCGTACAGATAAATCAGCAAATATATTGCTCCAAGAGATGTCGGAGAGCTTACTGCCTATGTTTTCTTCTAAGATGCTTATGGTTTCACGGCCTACATTTAGGTCTTTTATCCATTTTGAGTTTATTTTTGAGAGTGGTGTAAGTTGGTGATCTAGTTTCATTTTTTTGCAGGTAGCTGTCCAATATTCCCAACACCATTTGTTAAAGAAGCTGTCTTTACTCCATTGTATTTCCTTACCTCCTTTGTCAAATATCAGTTGTCCATAAAGGTGTGGGTTTATTTCTGGGTTCTAAGTTCTGTTGCATTGATCTATATGCCTGTTATTATGCCAGTACCAGGTTGTTTTGAGTACAATGGCCTTGTAGTATAGCTTGATATCAGGAAGTATGATGCCTCCCCCTTTATTCTTCTTTTTTAAGATTGCTGAGGCTATTCGTGTCCTCTTTTGGTTCCATATAAATTTTTGGAATATGTGATCTATATCTTTGAAGTATGTCATTGGTATTTTAATTGGTATTGCATTGAATTTATAGATTGCTTTGGGTAATATATACATTTTAATGATGTTTATTCTTTCTAACCATGAGCACGGTATATGCTTCCACTTGTTTGTATCCTCCTTGATTTATTTTATCAATGCTTTGTAATTTTCTGAGTACAAGTCTTTAGTCTCCTTGGTTAAGTTTACTCCTAGATACTTTATTTTTTTGGTTGTAATTCTGAAGGGGATTGTTCCCTTAATTTCTCTTTCTGACTGTTCATTGTTGGTGCATAAAAATGCCTCTGATTTCTGAGTATTGATTTTATATCCTGCCACTTTGCTGAATTCATTTATCAGGTCTAGTAGTTTTTTTACTGAGACTTTAGAGTTTTCCATATACCATATCATATCATCTGCAAATAATGCTAGTTTTGCTTCTTCTTTTCCAACTTGAATGCCTTTTATTTTATTTTATTTTTTTGTCTGATTGCTGTGTCTAGGACTTCCAGCACTATGTTAAATAAGAGTGGTGAAAGGGGGCACCCCTGCCTTATTCCTGATCTTAAGGGTAGTGCTTTTAATTTTTTTGCATTGAGTATGATGTTGGCTGTGGGTTTGTCATAGATGGCCTTTATCATGTTGAGGTATGTTCTCTATATTCTCACTTTGCTGAGAGTTTTGATCATGAATGGGTGCTGGATTTTATCAAATGCTTTTTCTGCATCTATTGAAATTATCATATGGTTTTTCTCCTTTTTGTTTATGTGATGAATCACATTGATTGATTTACAAATATTGTACCAGCCTTGCCTCCCAAGAATAAATCTCACTTGATCATGGTGTATGATTTTTTCCATATATTGTTGGATCTGGTTTGCTAATATTTCATTGAGGATTTTAGCATCTATATTCATCAGAGATATTGGCCTATAATTTTCTTTCTGTGTGTTTTCTCTGCCTGGTTTTGGAATCAGAATTATGCTTGCCTCATAAAAGGAGCTTGGAAGTCTTTCTTCCTCTTGAATTTTTTGAAATAGCTTGAGAAGGATAGGAGTTAGTTCTTCTTTGAATGTTTGGTAGAATTCACCAGTGAAGCTATTGGGCCCAGGACTTTCTTTGTTGGGAGTTTTTTGATAACTGTTTCAATCTCATTTGGCATAATCGGTCTGTTTGGGTTTTCTGATTTTTCCAGATTGATTTTTGGAAGATTGTATGTTTCAAGGAATTTGTCAATTTCATCTAGGTTGTCTAGTTTTTTGGCATACAGTTCTTCATAGTATTTTCTTACAATATTTTGTATTTCTGTTGTGTCAGTTGTTATTTCTCCACTCCCGTTTCTAATTTTATTTATTTGAGTTCTCTCTCTTTTATTCTTAGTGAGTCTGGTTAAAGGTTCATCGATCTTGTTTACTTTTTCAAAGAACAGCTCCTGGTTTCCTTGATCCTCTGTATTGTTTCTTTACCCTCTATGTCATTTATTTCTGCTCTGATCTTTATTCTTTCCTTCCTTCTACTAGCTCTGGGCTTTACTTGCTGTTCTTTTTCTAGTTTTTTTAGATGTAGGGTCAAGTTGTTTATTTGAGCTTTTTCTAGCTTCTTGAGGTATGCCTGTAATGCTATAAACTTCGCTCTCAGGACTGCTTTTGCTGTGTCCCATAAATTTTGAGTTGATATATGCTCATTATGGTTTGTTTCTAGGAATTTTTTAATTTCTTCTTTGATCTCATTGTTTACCTATTCATTATTTAATAACATGCTATTTAGTTTCCAAGTGTTTGAGTATTTTTCAGTTTTTCTGTTGTGGTTGATTTCTAGTTTAATGCCATTGTGATCAGAGAAAGTGCTCGTTATGATTTCAATCTTCTTAAATTTGTTGAGACTGCTTTTGTGCCCTAACATGTGGTCTATTCTAGAGAATGTACCATGAGCGCTTGAAAAGAATATATATTCTGCTGTTTTAGGGTGAAAGATTCTGAAGCTATCTATTAAATTGAGTTGATCTAATGTGTCCTTTAATTCTACTGTTTTTTGTTAATTTTTTTCTTAAGGATCTATCTAATGATGTTAATGAGGTATTGAAATCCCCTACTTTTATAGTATTGCTGTTGATCTCGCCCTTTAAATCCATCAAAGTCTGCTTTATATATTTAGGTGCTCCTATATTAGGTATGTAGATATTTATAATGGTTATATCTTCCTTTTGGATTGCTCCCTTTATCATTATGTAGTGACTTTCTTTATCTCTAACTATAGTCTTTGTTTTAAAGTTCATTTTGTCTGATATAAGTATTGCTACCCCAGCTTTTTTTTTATTTCCATTTGCATGAAATATTTTTTTCCATCCTTTATCTTCAGTCTATGTGCATCTTTTGATTTAAGGTGTGTCTCTTGTAGACAGCATATGTATGGGTCCTGTTTTCTTATCCACACAGCTACCCTATGTCTTTTGATCAGATCACTTAATCCATTTACATTTAAGGTTATTATTGATATGTAGTTGTTTATTGCCATTTTTTTAAAACTGTATTCCTCTTTTGCTATATTCTTTCTCCTTTGATTTGTTTACAACAGGTCCCTTAGCATTTCTTTCAACCTTCGTTTGGTTGTAGTGAATTCCTTGAGTTTTTTTTATCTGTAAAGCTTTTTATTTCTCCTTCAATTTTAAATGATAGCCTTGCTGGGTAAAGTAGACTTAGTTGTAGGCTCTTGTTCTGCATTACTTTGAATAGTTCTTGCCATTCCCTTCTGGCCTCAAGTGTTTCTGTTCAGAAGTCAGAAGTCATCCTTATGGGGGCTCCTTTGTAGGTGATAGTCTTTTTTTGTCTAGCAGCTTTTAATATTTTCTCTTTATCACTTAGCTTTGGTATTTTAATTATGATGTGTCTTGGTGTTGATTTCTTTCGGTTTCTCCTTAATGGAGTTCTCTGTAATTCTGAACATGTGAAATGTTTTCCTGCCTTAATTGAGGGAAGTTTTCAGCTATGATTGAACAAAGTCTGTATCCTTTGTACTTTCTCTTCTTCTTCAGAACTCCTATGATGCGGATGTTATTTCTCTTCATGTTGTCACAGAGCTCTCTAAGTGTTTCCTCAGACTTTTTGAGTCTCTTTTCTTTTTTCTGCTCTGCTTCTGTGCCTTTATTTATCATGTCCTCTAACTCGCTTTTTCGATTCTCCACTTCATCCATCCTGCTTTTAATTCTGTCTATTGTGTTCTTTATTTCAGATATTATATTTGTCATTTCTGACTGATTCTTTTTTATTATTTCAATGTCCTTTTTTATATTTGCTATCTCTTTATTTAGGTGTTCGTAATGACTGTCTATTGTTGTACTAATATCTTTGACCATCCTAACAATCATTATTTTAAACTCTGCATCTGGTAATTTGGTTATATCTGATTCATTTAGGTCCTTTTCTGGAAATTTCTCTTGGTTCATTAGTCTTGCATTTCTCTGCCTTCACATTTTCCCTGTGTAAAGGAAGGTTTTAGCCACTGGAGCCCACTAGGTATGGCCTCTGTTTCCTAGGTATGGTCTGTCTTCAGGCCCACCACCCCTTCTTCTATTGCTGCCTAGGGCTTTTGAGTTTGGGCATTGCCTGCCCACTGGAGCTGTTGCTGAGGTTTCCACCTCTCCTTCACAGGAGTGCCTGTGATCACGTGCTCGGGTGCACAAGCCTTGTTGGCCTTGGCCTTTGCCCCGCCCCCATGGGTGGTGTTATGCTCAGCCCTGAGAGCAGTGGTGAGCACCTTTGCTAGTTTAAAAGTAAACTAGCCCTGGAACCAGAAGAGATTCTCAGATATGGCAGGTGGATCACCCCCACCCTGGCTCCACAGAGGAAGCAAGATGTAACAGATGCCCTAAGACAACAGTGTAAAGTCTGAAAAAATGCTCATATCTTTTACATCTTGCAGTTCCAGATTTAGGACTTTATCCTAAGGAAATAATTATACCAGAGAGAAAAGTACAAAGATCTTGTTTTAGAATGTCTAAATATTAGTGAAACAAAATGTGCAGTGACAGAAATGACATAAATTTTGGTGTACCTACCCAGTGGATAAGGTACAGATCTAAATTAACACCAGATGCCACTATAGATGGTATTCACAGTGGGATCACATGAGTTGATTACATAGTGGTTTTTTTTAATTGATGCCTTTTTGTCACAGTCAACACTTTCATGTTCATGGCATTACAGTGCTTTGAGGCAAGCTTTGCTCTTAGTTAATCCTTGCCAAGCTGTCTGTTAGATGTCACAACTCAGAGATCTGTTTATTTATTTGTTTGCTTGTTTTGTTTTTTATATACACTGATGGGGGATTTGTTGGTCAGATAAGTTTGTAAATATGATATATATGTTTGCTTGCTTATGGTTTGCATTGGATGTGAGGGACAGGCTATAAGCAGGCTGCATCCTTATAGACTAAGACTTAGTTTTAAGACTAAGCTTTTCCCCACACTCTTGACTGTTGCATGATGTGGGGTGGTGCGCTCTTATGAGGAATCCATTTATGCCTCAGATAACTGACTTTGTATCAGAGACTTCCTTGTTTGTATATTGGATTAAAGGTTCTGATTTCTACACTATAAAATGGGGCAGACTGGGAGCTTGCTCTCTCTTGGTTCCTGAGATTAGCATTAGAGAGGAGAGCAGAGAAAGGCCATGTGGAGGAGGCCAGGAGAAGCAGCCAAGATGGCAGAGTGCTGAAGGAGAAGCCAGTTTGTGCAGAGAGAAGGAAATGGGGAATAAAAGTGAATAAAGCTGGTGAGTTAGAAACCTTTGATCCTAGGAAAATTCGGATAAGTTAGTGGCTTTGGGAGCCGTGAATGGAAAGGGAAATGTTTTCCCACTGTGTGTATTTCTTGCCCGCCAGGTGCAAGTTAGGATGAAAGCTAATGACTGACCAGTTTTGGGCTCTGTTGTTTCATTACCATCTGTCCAAATCAAATGCGAACCTGCATTGGCCAGGCATCTGTGATGGTGGCCGTGGCTACTGGCTTTACACGTGGCTACTGGCCATACAGGATTAAACCCACAACCTTGGTGTATTAGGTCAATGCTCTAATCAACTGAGCCAACTGGCCAGAGTGGTTTAAATCTTTAATGCACCTGCTGGCTAGGCAGTGACAGCAGGCATATATGTGGGGAGGGTATGACTCAAACGCTGGGGGAACAGGGCCCAGACCACTTGACAGACAGCTTATCAGGCCCTGGAGAGGCTCTGGCTTCTGCTCTGGGTAGTGTGTGAGCTGCGCTCCCTCTGCCACGTGCAGCCACGGAAAAGGAGAAGCAGCTACAGTAAGGCCCCTCCTCTCCCTCTAGGCTGCCTCCTATCTCCCCAGCCCATCACAGTCTCTCTGAACTGCTCTTGGGAGCAGAGTGATTGATTCAAGGAATTCCCACACTCTGCGCCTTCTCTATCATTCTCAGAGTCAGTCTGACTTGTTCTCAAGAATCTGAAGCATGCGGCCTGGGAGGACTCAATTGCTGTATTTTGGAGACACTAGGCGCTGTCCCTCCTGGGAGAGCCTTTCATCCCTTTGGCATCCATCTCCTAAACTCTGGGGCTCCCATGGAGGCCTCCAAGGTCCCTCTCACAACTGGAGGCATGGTTAGTAGTTAAACAAACAAGGAATCACAGTTTCTACTCCCTCTCTTAAATGAATGAACCTAAAATACTCCTGTCAGGATAGCTGGACTTGATTTATTAGGGGTGTGTGCTTTCTGTTAAAGTGTTATTTTCATGTTTTTTATCTTGGAGAGAAACAAGTAATCCCCAACAGGTTAAATTGCCTACATTTTCCCAGTGACCCTTAGGTGATAACATTACACTATAATCCTCTGAGGTCTGTGATATTTGACCAACAAAGTGTAGCCCCCAACAACCCTCCAGCCCTGCAATCTCAACTCTGGGGTCTGTTGGCATAAGTGGGATCCAGCTCCATGACTCTTGGGAACCAGAATCTCAAGGATATAATTTTGGTTCTCTTTCTGCTCGTTTCTATCAATCCAGCGTTTCTCCCCAACATGCTTTCTCCCTCACTCCAGTCGCACACAAGAACAAATTCAGGGGTTCAGTATGATTGACCTATGACACCACTCACTTTCACCTCCCCCTCCATTGTGTGGGAATGAAAAGAAGTTACAGTATCTCTAGAAAAATAATATTTCCCCCTACCTGTCTAGTTGGTTCAGCCCCTCTCCCATCTAGTGACCAAGGGGAGTTACTTTTTATTGGTTGATTTCAGAGAGATAGAAAGAGGGAGGGAGAGAAAAAGTAACTTCAATTTGTTGTTCCACTTATTTATGCATTCATTTATTGATTCTTGTATGTGCTCTGACTGAGGATTGAACTGGTAACCTTGGCATATCAAGATACTGCTCTAACCAACTGATCTACCTGGCCGAGACAAGGGGAGTTTCAAACCAAATAAGGAAATATACAAATCTCAGATGATTAATTTCATTGATATCTTGTATTTCTCAGCATACAGAATCTATATTTCTACCTATATTAAAATATTTAATTCAATTTTTGAGGGAGCCATTTATAAATGTAATTGTTTTCTAAATTTTCATTTCTATTTTTATAGCTCTCCCGATCTGTATTTCCAGCAGCTATGGTGCGTAAATAGGCAGTGACTCCTATGAGGTGCATGATCAGAAGAACGCAGATGAAAACCTACCTATGCAAACACCAATCTACACAAATAGACACCTGCCAAATTAGGAGAGGAAGCTTAACGTGTATGTGCGCACTTGGCACTCGCGCTGAAATACCACACATACATGTAAAGAGAACGGAGCCCTCCTCTAACCATGAGCTTTCACAGGTATTAAAGTCTCTGCCTTATTTTTCTTTTAACCTCCCAATCTTTTTTTTTTTCTTTTTTTTTTTTGTATTTTTCTGAAGCTGGAAACGGGGAGAGACAGTCAGACTCCCGCATGCGCCTGACCGGGATCCACCCGGCACGCCCACCAGGGGCGTCGCTCTGCCGCGACCAGAGCCACTCTAGCGCCTGGGGCAGAGGCCAAGGAGCCATCCCCAGCGCCCGGGCCATCCTTGCTCCAATGGAGCCTTGGCTGCGGGAGGGGAAGAGAGAGACAGAGAGGAAGGGAGGGGGGGTGGAGAAGCAAATGGGCGCCTCTCCTATGTGCCCTGGCCGGGAATCAAACCCAGGTCCCCCGCACACCAGGCCGACGCTCTACCGCTGAGCCAACCGGCCAGGGTTCCCAATCTTTTTTACTGTGATGTGGGAGAAAGCCAGCAGAGAAAAGAGGGGCCCATCTAAACATAAGCCACTTACTATCTCATCTCAATAACAGTGATGGCGACAAAAAATAATAGTAGAAAACATGGAAGGAGTCTTTCTTTGGACAAGGAACTCTACAAGGCGCTCTTTAAGTACATTTTATGGATCCAAGATGTCTATCCTATGTCCATCTATTTCTTTTTCATTCTCCCAGCAGGGTTTCTGTGGCCCTTGCTCTTCTTCTAGATCACACTGCAACTTCATTATTTTCCTAAATAACTGCAGACAGCAAAGGCTGGAGGTGGATTGTGTGTGGGAGAGAAAAAAACCCTGGCAACTTCCAGGCTGGAGAAGGATGGCAAGTCTAGGACAACCTGGAGTTTGGTGTATGTCAGCCAAGGAATCTTTGCCAACTGTGTTTCTCCTCTGCAGTACTCACAGAAAGACTTGCCACAACTTGGAAAGGTTCCAAATGTTATTTACCCTGAGGCTTTGAACTAGTGTGGGAATGCTTTAGTAAATTTTTAGCACATGTAACTATGACTCATCAAAGTCCCTTCCTTTCTGGAAGCCCTGCCCTTCTGTAGTGCCGATGGGTAGGTACTTCAGGTAGATATGTCACAGCATACAGTCCCAGACCTGGTCCTGCTCTCTGCCATCAAGTGCTCCGGAGGGTGATCAGGACCCATGGAGGCCAGAACCTCAGGTAAGGGCGCTCCAGCCCCAAGTCTAGTTTACGTGTTATCATTCCCATTGTTCCTCTGAACCTCAAACTTAATTCTCTTTCCCTTTCCCAATTCTTTCCTTTCCACATTGAAATCACCCCTGTGTTATTTGTGACTTTATCAAACCTCTCTCCTAGCCTTTAAATTTTAGACTCTTAAATCTATTTTTTAAAAACCTATATGTCCCATCTTTTTCTATATTTCCTTCGTCTCTCCAACTTTATCCACAGTCATGGTGCCCAGAAACTGAAATGAAGGAGCTCCAACTCCAAAACCTATTCAAGCCCGATCATATCCCCAAAGCGACCCTGCATCCCATTACCCCCTTGTCAATCTAACTTTAGCTTCCTCTCTTCTTCCTAATGACCTTACTGAAATCTTTAACCCCTGCTCCGCCCTTCTCTCAACTGGGAAACTTCACTGCATTCTTCGATTCCTAAGCTCTGGTTTTAAGAGTTTTCCCTGCATTCTCTCCCCTCAAAAAGCCCAGGCTGCTCAGGCCCAGCTGTCTGGACTCTTACCTGTGTCTGGAACTAGACCCTAAACAGAGAGGACCCTAAATCCAAAGCTTTAGAGCAAATCTGGAACTAAGCCCTCCTCACACTGCCCCACCCATCCTTGAGGTCAACAATCCGAGCCTCATCCTCAACCCCTTTTTTGTCTTCCAGCTCTTGTCTGCATATCAGTCTTCCTTCTCCTCCAGTGCTCAAAGGCAGACACAGGTGAGTGCAGGATGGGAAAGAATGAAGAGGGATGAGGCTGCCCTTGGGAAATAGAACTATATATAGTTCATACAAGGCTCCTGATTTGGGGGTAGGGTTCATACCTGGTCCTCTATGAACTCACCAGCAATTTCTGTCCAGGGGCCCACATCAGTTCTGGACTGTGGCTGATCCAGGAAGCACCCAGGTGTGGGGACCAGATATACAACCCTATGGAACACTGCTGTGACCATGACACCATCCTGCCCTTGAACCGGACCTACCTCTGTGGCCCCAGCTGTACTTTCTGGCCCTGCATTGAGCTCTGCTGCCCTGAGTCATTTGGTCCCCAGAAGAGATTTGTCGTGAGATTTAAAGTTTCTGGCATGAAGTTCCGGTGCTCTTCCTCTCCCATCTCTCGGGTCTGCGCCAGGTAAGGACCTGCCTCACTCAAGGTAACAACAGAAAGAAGGTACTATGGTAGGGAGGGACTCTGGAATCTGGGGCCCTTCTGGGTTGGAATCCCAGTCCTGCATCTCCTTATCCCTCTCCAGGTCTGCAAGTCTTCTAAAATGCTAAGTCTCAGTCTCTCTTATTTTCTATAGCTTATGAGAGACAACTAGCCCATCCTTCTGAAACTGGAACATCTTCCTATAAGGACACATTCTTGCCTTGGTCAGGTAGCTCTGTTGGTTAGAACATCGTCTCAATCTGCCAAGTTTGCTGGTTTGATCCCTGGACAAAACACATACAAGAATCATCAATGAGCCTGGAAGGATAGCACTGTTGGTTTGAGCATTGTCTTCAATACACCAAGGTTACAGGCTCAATCCCCTTCAGGGCACATTCAAGAATCAATAAGTAAATATATAAATAAAGTGGAATAACAAATTGAAGTTTCTCTCTCTTCTTTCTTCTCTCTAAAAATCAATAAATAATAATAAAAACTGTGGTTTTTAATAAAGGACTCATTATAGGATAAAATGAGGAATGGGGAGTGGCCCAGTTTTCAAGTGCTAAAAACATACTTTAGTGTCTGGTGAGGTTAAACATGTTCTTTCTAAATTTCCAGTAGCAACTTGCTGAGAAATGATTCCACAGGAAGTTCTCTCTGCTCCTAAAGCCCACTGTGTCCGCAGCAGTCTGGGTCGCCTCAGTCAGCCTAAGTATTCTATCTCCACCTGGCTCAGGCTTCTTCTCTTAGCTAGTGGAGCAGGCGTGGGGAAGGGAGGTACGTGTCCCTCCCTGTGGAGTGGAGAAGGCCCCAGCCCAGAACCACCTCGTGGTTCCTGCACCTGCAGCTCCTGTGGGAGGTGGAGAGGGCCGAGCCGCCCTGAGGGTCTGAAGGGAGAGGAGGGAGAGAACCTCAGCCTCACTGGGATGGGCCAGTTCTTTGTTCTGAACCCCCACTTTCTCCCCCTTGATCCCCAGCTCCCAACACGTCTACTCATACTTGATGGAGATGTCTCTGGTTGAAGAGAGAGAGGGATACAGTTTGAGAGTGAGTGAATGAGAGACAGAAACAGAGACAAAGAGTAAGAGAAAGACACCTGGCCAGTTTGTCTCCTACTGAGTGTCTTGGTCATGAACATCTGGAAGCCCAATGGGAGGCTTGGTGCAGAGCACTGGTTAGGAGGCCTAGATGTGGAACCTGACAGGGATGTGTGATCATGGGCTTATCAAATGTAAGCCTTCATTTACTATCCGAAACTGGAGGCAAATATCACCCATGCAGTAAGCAAATATGTACAGAGATCTGCTAGGTGCAGACACATTTTAGAGTTGGGGTCAGAGAGATGACCAAGTCACTGGTCAGGACAAGGCCTGCTATTGTGATGGTATCAGGCCCTGAGCAAGACAGCACAGTAGTCAGACTTGATTGTGGGCTCAAACACACCCTGGGTTCAAATTCCATATCTGTTATATTCTACCAGGGTGATCCAAGTGAGTTTGGGCCAGTTACTAAAATCTCTATGAGCCTCATTTCCTCATCTGGAAAGCAGGGATCCCATTATTCCTAAACTCATGCAATAGTGCAGATGATTAAAAGATTGGATACGTATGAAAAGCTGAGAACATACACAGAACTCAGCAGGTTGTCAGAGTGGCTCACTATTGTCACCTCTACCAGGTCCTCATCCTGAGTGATGTAACTCTCTGATTCCCCCTACTGTGCCCCTCCTCCTCTCACCCCAGCCTCAATGCCTCTGCCTGTTCTACCAAATGATGAGTTTCTCTCTGCCTCAGGGCCTTTGCTCTGGTTTTATCTCCTGTCTGAAATTCTCTTCCCCTGTGTCACTCTAAAAGCCTCGGCTTCAATGTGTCCTCCAAGAGGCCTTTATGGCCCACAGAATCTATGTTTATTCATTACATGTCATTTGTTCTGTTTTCTCATTTGACAGCTTCCTTACCTAAAATTAATAGTGAAAATAACATTTCCAGGTATTTTAGGAAAAATTTTCTGCACGATGGGAAAAAATTTAAAAGGTCTACTAGAATTCATATTTAAACAAGCATATTGAGTCTTACTTCATTGAAGTGTACAAATGGTGTCATGACTCGGTTAACAAAAGGGACTTGGGAGCTGGAGACAGAATCCTGTGGTCCTGGGCTGGCTGCCTAAGGAAACCTGATGGAGAGAAGTGAGAGTGACCTACCTGTAGGCCCCAGCAGAGGTCTGTCTTTGCAATCTCTTTCAGTTCAGTTCATGTAATACCTTATGAAGCCATTTTTCTCATTAAATCAGAAAAAATGTAAAAGAAAAATGTGTGTGTGTGTGTGTTTATGTGTGTGTTGGTATATTGTTATATTGTCTTGCAACCCAGAAATATGAATTTGTTCTAAGCAATCTAAACTGAGAAACTCAGGTCAAGAGACCCTTGGGCTGCAGATATAAAGTTTTCTAAATCCCATGAGCCTAAATTTATTAGGACCTCTCCTTTACAATTAGGGAAATTGAGGCACACATGGTAAAAGAAGCATTGTGAATTCACCCAGATTTCCCTGTTAGTATCAGTGAGAGCTGAGATTTAACCCAGAATGTGTTTGGAGCCAGTCAGAACTTGACAACCACATTCTTCTGTTACCAGTGCCAGTCTCCATGACAATGATGGGGGCTTGTCCCTGACATGGACGTGTCTGTAGGACCAACATACTTCATTTCCTCTGAACTTTCCACTGGCATTCTCAAAGTTTTGTTCTTTTCTTCAGGCCCAGAGCAGAAATTTCTAGCAGTCAGTCCCTTTTAACAAACACCCACTGTATACAGAATCACCAACCTTTTTCCTCTTTTACTTTAACTGTTGCAATTACTTCTAAAAGTCATATAAGAATGATTCTTTCTTCTATTTGTTACCACAAGATCTGCCACAAATTCTAAGTCAAAGAGAATAAGTCTTTCAATGTGAAAAAATTTATATATCCTTAATTCCATACATACCAAATAAAAATTATCTCAAATATATTAGATAAAACTTGGTATTTTTAAAATTGAAACTACATGAATTATTTTTAGAAATTGACACATAAAAAAACTAAGCTTTGGTGATTCCTCAAAAATTAATAAACAGTGAATGAATGAAGGTCAACTTCCTGGGTTAAAAATAAAGTAGGGAGGCAGAGGGTAACATCTGACCCAGCAAAGAGACACACATGGGCTGAATAAATCCTGGCCTCATGAACCTGAAGCTGTGAAAGACTCTTTGTACTGGCTTTGGCAATGTGGATTGACAAGCAACTCTGTCATCCAAACATGGAACACCTAAAAGGGGATCCAATAGTGGGCACTCCTGACCAGTGACAAGTATCTCACTCTTTACCCATCTTCTGACATCTATAGTCTCTCTTTTTAAAATTTTTATTTAAAAAATTATATTTAACACGGTGACATTGATCAATAAGAATACATAGGTTTCAGGTAAATATTGCTATAGCATTTGAACAGTTATTTATGTTGTATACCCATCATCCAGAGTCAAATCATTTTTTGTCACCTTGTATTTGTCCCTCATTACATCCTTCCCTCCCCATGACCCCCTCACCCTGTTAACCACTTCAGTTTTACCTATGTCCATGAGTCTATGTTTTATATCTCACCTATGTGTGAAATCATAGAGTTTTTAGCTTTCTCTGATTTACTTATTTCACTCAATATAATGTTCTCAAGGTCCATTCATGTTGTCATAAATGGCACTATGTCATCATTTCTTATGGCTCAGTAGTATCTAAGTCTCTTAACATTGCATGATATCTCATGAACTTCTTAACACAAAGTTGGAGGTACACTGTCAGCACCATGGACAGATCCCATTGGTCTTGGTGCCACCAGCATCTTTGTGTAAAAATCTAGACAGCTGAGAAGTTCCCCACACTGTAGTATAGAGAACCCCAGAAAATGTCTGAGGAATATGTCCTGGGATGACAGAGTATGATCTGAGTAAAAGTATAAATGAATCCTGAATGAGCTGAAGTCAGGTAGGTCTACAGGGACCCAAGGCCTAGAAGCCATCTTTACACATGCCTTGTATCATATTTCTGGTGTCAAAACCAACTACCAGTCTCCACATTCAATAATGAAAGAATCATTTTATAATTGCTCTTGAATCCACAGGTCATCTAGGTGGTTATATCAATCTGAGCCAGACTCAGTTGAAGTTGACCATGGCAGGGGCTATCCAAATGATTGTGTTCAGCTGGTGAATAGACTGGAATTTGGCTCATCTACAAACTAATTCACTTGTCAATGTAAGAATGCCCAAACTTGTAAAGAATTTATATAAAAATTTATTGGGAAAATGACATCAGAGTAATGGTGGCATGAGGGATGTCCTTGAAATATTGGCAGGTTGAGAAACTGTAGCACAGTGAGGGGACCCCAGATAGGCTTTCAGGCTTGCCTTAGGAATCTGCATGTGGAATTGACTGACAGTGGGGTGGGGTGAGTGAGGAGCCAAAGATAAGATGCACACACAGTTGGCCTCTGTAGTGGATAGAGGCCTAGACTATCGATGTTTTTATCTGCCAGGGCTCCAGAGAGAGGAGAGGCCTGGAGTGACTGAGTCTTCTTCCAGGAGGAGTGGGGAGATTGAGAAGCAGTTGGGGACATACTAGATCAGGGTGGTGGCAGAATGAGGGGTCACAACTGGTGTTCCACAGTCTGCCAGGAGCCTGCACTTGGCACAGAGACAGAGAGAGACAAGGTGCAGCAAAGCTGCCCCCAGATCCTGCCTCTCTCCCCTCGTGGGTTGCAGAGAATAGTGGGGATATGCCCTGAAACTGGTTCTACAGGACCACTCTTTCCTCATGAAAAATGGACTTGCTCTGTGTCTAGTTCCCTGGTCTGATAGGGTGTGCAGAGGAGTGTGCAGAGGACTGAAATCACCATTGCTAAAGCCATAAATCCCACACAACATATGCTACTCATCATCATGACTGTACCCGGCCTCCATCATCACAACAGCAACATCTCAACAGAGGATAGCCAAAAAATTTTACAGAGTTAAAATTTGTTATACACTGCAAAATACAGGAAGAAAACAGAAAAATTTCTTAGAAATAAAATGTATTTTTAATCTGAATTTATTTCCTTTCATTTTTATTTTTTGTTTTTTGTGGGTGTTTTGTTTGTAATTATTGTTTTTTGGTTCTTGTTATTCTTTTGTGGTTTTTCTCTGTTACTTTTTATTATTTTTAAAAGTCTTATGCTTTACAGAAAAGAAGAAATAAAGGTTTTACTTTTTGCAGATGATATGATCCTATACATTGAAAACCCCAAAGACTCCACAAAAAGATTACTAAAAACAATAAACCAATACAGTAAGGTTGCAAGATATAAAATTAATATACAAAAGTCCATAGCCTTATTCCAACAACAAAACATTAGAAAATGAACTAAAAAAAAATCTCCTTCACAGTTGCAACAAAAAAAAAAACAAAAAACCTAGGAATAAACATAATAAAGAATGTAAAGGACCTATAAAATGAAAACTACAAAGCATTGTTAAGGGAAATCGAAAAAGATACAATGAAATGGAAAAATATTCCTTGTTCTTGAATAGGAAGAATAAATATAATCAAAATGACCATATTACCCAAAGCAATATACAAATTTAATGCAATTCCCATCAAAATTTCAATGACATGTTTTAAAGAAATGGAACAAAAAATCATCAGATTTATATGAAACTATTAAAAACCCCAAATAGCCAAAGCAATCCTAAGAAAAAAGAATGAAGCTGGGGCATTACAATACCTGACTTCAAACTATATTATAGAGCAACGACAATCAAAACAGCATGGTATTGGCAGAAAAATAGACACTCAGACCAATGGAACAGAATAGAAAGTCCAGAAATAAAACCACATATATATGGTCAAATAATTTTCAATAAAAAAGCCAACAACACACAATGGAGAAAAGAAAGCCTCTTCAACAAGTGGTGCTGGGAAAACTGGAAAGCCACATGCAAAAGAATAAAACCCAACTACAGTTTGTCCCCTTGTACTAAAGTTAATTCAAAATGGATCAAAGACCTAAATATAAGACCTGAAACAATAAAGTACATAGAAGAAAACATAGGTACTAAACTCATGGACCTGGGTTTTAAAGAGCATTTTATGAATTTGACTCCAAAGGCAAGGGAAGTGAAGGCAAAGATAAATAAATGGGACCACAACAGACTAAGAAGTTTTTGCACAGCAAGAGAAACTGACAACAAAATAAACAGACAGCCAACTAAATGGGAGATGATATTTTCTAACAACAGCTCAGATAAGGGCCTAATATCCAAAATATACAAAGAACTCATAAAACTTAACAACAAACAAACAATACAATACAATAAAAAATGGGAAGAGGACATGAACAGACACTTCTCCCAAAAAGAAATACAAATGGCCAACGAATATATGAAAAGATGCTCATCTTCATTAGTTATTAGAGAAATGCAAATCAAAACTACAATGAGATACCACCTCACACCTGTTAGATTAGCTATTATCAACAAGACAGGTAATAGCAAGTGTTGAAGAGGTTGTGGAGAAAAAGGAACCCTCATCCACTGTTGGTGAGAATGTAAAGTAATACAACCACTATGGAAGAAAGTATGGTTGTTCCTCAAAAAACTAAAAATAGAACTACCTTATGACCCAGCAATCCCTCTACTGAGTATATGCCCCCAAAACTCAAAAACATTGCTACGTAAAAACACATGCAGCCCCATGTTTATTGCAGCATTGTTCACAGTGGCCAAGACATGGATACAACCAAAAAGCCCTTCAATAGATGACTGGATAAAGAACATGTGCTATCAATACTTATATAGTATGGAATACTACTCAGCCATAAGAAATGATGACATCGGATCATTTACAACAAAATAGGTGGATCTTGACAACATTATATGGAGTGAAATAAGTAAATCAGAAAAAAACTAAGTACTGCATGATTTCATAAATAGGTGGGACATAAAAACGAGACTAAGGGACATGGACAAAAGTGTGGTGGTTACCGAGGGGAGGGAGGAGAGAAAGGGAGAGGGGAGAGGGGAGGGGCACAAAGAAAACCAGATAGAAGGTGACAGAGGACAATTTGAATTTGGGTGATGGTTATGCAATATTATTGAATGACAAGATAACCTGGAGATGTTTTCTTTGAACATATGTACCCTGATTTATTAATGTCACCCCATTAAAATTAATAAAAATAAAAAACTCCAAATACTTACACCTAGAAAAAAGTCTTATGTTTTTATTGTCTTTTCTTTTTCTTTTTTATTCTTTAAGTTGTATTTTTCTTTTATTTCTGAACAATACCACTCTCAACTGCCATCAAGGCAGAAGAGAATAAATACCATGGCTACATAAGAAAAAAATGTAGTTCAGAAAGAAAATAAAAAATCGCCAGAAGGCAATCTCAATCACATGGAAACTTAAGAGTTAAACAATAAAAGAAATACAAAATTGGAAGTTCTGAAAAAACTCAATGAGATACAAGAAAACACTGGTAGAAAATTTAATGACCTCAAAAAAAAACAAATTAAAGAACAAAATAAATACTTCACCAAGAAACTAAAACTTTAAAACCGAACCAAATGCAGATGAAGAACTAAATACATGAATTGAAAAATGAACTAGCAAGCTGAGCTAATAGAACAGGCCAGACAGAGCAGAAAATCAGTGATATTGCAACTAGAGAAGACAAGATGGCGCTGGAGTAGGCGGACGTACCAACATCCACCTACCAGAACAAAAGTGGATTACAAACTAATTTTAAGAACTATCATCTGGAAAAACCAACTTTGGACTAAACTAAGAGGACTCTTCAAACAAGGAACACTGAAGAAGCAACACCGAAACTGGTAGGAAAAGCAGAAATGCAGAGAGAGGGCTGCCCAGCTCCCCAGAGCTAATGGCAGCCAGGAGAGACTCGCTGGTGAAAAGTGAGTTTAGCAGAGAGGAGAGGGTCCTAAATCCCAGGAACAAAGCCCCAGCCTGCAGCCCCAGAGCCCAGAGGAGGCATAAGGACAGTATTTAGCTGGAAACAAGTCAGGATACTGTTTGTGAGAAAGAGTCTGATTTCTCAGACCCAGGATTCTTCTTAAAGGGACTGCACAGAACACCTCTCTCACAACCACTCACCTGGGGATCCAGGGGACGGGGAGAGAGGAGAGTACCGGAGTAGCAGGAAGAGAGTGTAATCTAGGAGGAACAGGGAGAAACATTTTGGGAGACAGCAACTCAAACCCCTGGGGCGAGTCACTTCCCAAATCTGAAGGGAACATTTCCCCCGGAAACAGCAATACCAGCAAACAGAAGCAGGACACCAGCCAAACAAGCTCTCCCGCAGCACCCAGAACAAAGTTGCTTAGAAGGAGGGAGCTAGCCCTGGCCGGTTGGCTCAGTGGTAGAGCCTCGGCCTAGCATGCGGAGGACCCGGGTTCGATTCCCGGCCAGGGCACACAGGAGAAACGCCCATTTGCTTCTCCACCCCTCCACCGCACCTTCCTCTCTGTCTCTCTCTTCCCCTCCCGCAGCCAAGGCTCCATTGGAGCAAAGATGGCCCGGGCGCTGGGGATGGCTCTGTGGCCTCTGCCTCAGGCGCTAGAGTGGCTCTGGTCGCAACATGGCGACGCCCAGGATGGGCAGAGCATCGCCCCCTGGTGGGCAGAACATCGCCCCCTGGTGGGCGTGCCGGGTGGATCCTGGTCGGGCGCATGCAGGAGTCTGTCTGACTGTCTCTCCCTGTTTCCAGCTTCAGAAAAATGCAAAAAAAAAAAAAAAGGAGGGAGCTTTCGGGTCTACAGTAGTGAGTCTTAGGGTCTGAGCTGAAACCCCCAGCACCCCACACGGCAGAGGGCTCGCTGGAGGGTGGGTGGCGGCGGGATGCAGAGGCGCGGTTCTGTCAGCAGAGGCGGAAGCCTGCTGGCCGCCACTAGACTCACAGGTGAGCTCAGTCTTGCCCAGCTGGGAAGGAGTAGGCATGAAAAGCAGTCAAGCCCAGCTGCCGGCAGCCTGTAATCCAGCCTGCGGGAGAAAGGTGGGAACCCCAAAAGGGGAAGAGACCAGCCCTTGAGCAAGGATACAGGAGCAGAGCCTTACCCTGCCCGTGGGACCTAGGCATGTGGCCTGATTTGGGAGCTGGTTCCTCCCACGGGGGTGGAGCCAAAAACCCAGAATAGGTGAGTTCCACTACTGAGCTGAGCGTGGGCATGCAGTCCTGCCTGGCCAGTAAAGCCAAAGCTAGCAGCCGTTCCACGAGCGGGCTCCTCTTGCAAGGGCGGGGCAAAAGCCCGGAAACAGGCAGAGACCCTCAGCTGAGCAAAGGTGCTTGCCCCTGCCCTCAGGGCCGAACATAATGCCACCCACGGGGGCGGAGCAAAGACCAAGGACACCAAGGCTTCTGCACCTGAGAACATGATCACAGCCACTCCCCTGAAGGAGAGGTGGAAACCACAGCAACAGCCCCAGTGGGCAGGCACCAGCAACACCCAAACCCAAAAGCCCTAGGCAGCAATAGTAGAGAGGATGGCGGGCCTGCAGACAGACCATACCTAGGAAACAGAGGCCATACCCAGTGGACTCCAGTGGCCAAAAGCTTCCCAAATTATGACTCATATCTTCCATATTTTTCTATATTTCTATGTATTTTATTAATATAACATGATATTACTGCAACAGTGTTTCTCAATAGATGATTGGATAAAGAAGGTGTTGTACATATATTCAATAGAATACTACTCAGCTGTAAGAAACAATGACATGGTATCATTACTACAACATGGATGGACCTTGAGAACATTATACTGAGTGAAATAAGTAAATCTAAAACAGCTAAAAACTGCATGATTCTACACATAGGTGGGATACAAAATAGGGACTCGTGGACATAGAGAAGAGTGTAGTGGTTACCAGGAAGAGGTGAATGGGGAGAAGGGGAAAGGGTTTGGGGGAAGGGTATGAAAAGGAAATATATATATGAGGTGACAGAGGATGATTTAACTTTGAAAAATGGATATACAACATAACCAACTATCCAAATGATGTGGAGATGTTTGCCAAAAATCTATGTACTCTTGTTGACCAATGTCAGTCACCCTGTTAAATTAAATTTTCTAAATTTAAAAAAAAAGTGGTGTGTGTGTGTGTGTGTGTGTGTGTGTGTGTGTGTGTGTGTGTGTAAAGTCATGGTGCACTTTGACTGGTCACAGGAAAGCAACAAAAGATGATAGAAATGTAAAACACTGCCTCAAGTTGAGAAGGCACATTGTGGACACGTAAGAGAGAAAGCCTGTACTTGCTGGAGTATTAGTTGGTATCTGTGCGAGAGCTGGAGGAAGAATAATTGGCTGACACATTCATTGGTAAGAGTCTGAATTTGATTCTGTATGAAGTGCATGAAAATGCTGTAAAGACAGAGGCCAAAGGAAGAATTAATCAGGAGGTTACTAGAAGGCCTATGAAAGGTAATAACCAGGTTCATTTTGGCAGAGCCTCCTGTATAGCTGACCAGATGGAGTCCTCAAGCCCTTGGCTGAAAGCTTTGAGCCAGGCTGCATTTTCTAAGATCCTTTGAGTTCTTTTGTCTACCTGTCCTGTGGAGTTGACATAAAAGCAGCATGAGGTGTTAGTGATTATACAGACTCCCCCTTCTTTGGCTAAGAGATAGTCTAAGGCTATTCGATTGTCCATCACCATGCAGGTGAGGGAGTCAAGGGAGCATGTAAGAAGCTGGAAATTCTCTCCTGTATCCTGTCCTATGGCAGCCATGGTGGTCATGATGTTTTTTGCAGTTAGAGCATTGTAGGTGATACCCCCTGCTAGACCAGCAGCAGTAGTGGCTACAATGATTACTGCAATTATTACTCCAACAGCACATTTTGACCTATGTTGGGTTAAAGCTGGAGGGGTTTATCTTGTGGGTTTAGGCAAGAACACATGGATGGGGATGTTTGAGGTAGTGACATACCCAATCCCCCACAAACTGCTATTGATGGTAGGGTTGAGGCACTGCAAGGCAACACTATGGTGATACACATCGAGATTCTGAAAAGACAGGGGCAAAAAATTAGTATGAAAAGTAAGGTTATTAATGGCCCTATTAAAGGTGGTAGCCAGCTCATCCTGGGCAAGGCATCCTGTATGGACAAATGGAGTCTTCAAGTCCTCTTTTCACCTTTGTTTACTTTCTCAGTTTCTTTCTTTTTGTTTCTTCTCTCCTGCACAAACCTTCTGCAACTTACACACACATTCTTCAACTTTCATGAACCTTCTTTACTCTTCAGAAATCCCAACTTTTAGTGAAGACTTAAAAATTTTAGATTAATATTTCAATGATCAAACTTTTTGACCTTTAGAAACAGGTTATTTTGTTGGCAAAAACACTTATATTTTCAAAAGACATAACAGAGCTAATAGGAGCCTTTTATAAACCCAAGCAAAACAAATATATTTTTTTGTTAAGAATTTTAAAAGACACTAATCAAATTTAAACTAGTAGTAATATTAAATGCTTTTATAGACCACCTGGTTAAAAAAAATGACAACATTTGGAATAATTTTATATTTTAGTGCCAGTAGGGGAAGGGAAAGCTTCAATGACTTCTGTGTTGTAGACAATAGAATAACTAACACAGTGTTCTTCCTTGTGTAAGTAGGAGCTCCCATCAATGAACCAAGTCTGACCTGCCTCAGTTAGAGGGGTGTCTGTCAGATGGGGGAACGGAGTAAATTAAGAGAGCAGGAGATCAAAGCACAGGAGTGTAGTGGTTTAGAACAGGAGGGCAGTGGCAAGAGAGTGGAGGGATTCAGTGGTAAGCAGATGCCAAGGGTGACCTGTGGGGATTCTAAAAACAGAACATGTAATTGCTGGATCCTGGAGAATGACATTAGTTTCTGGGCCAGGTGCTGAGCAAGCATATCTTTCAGGATGTGAAAAGAATATATGGTTAGAGGGCTATAGAGGCACAATTTCTGACTCTCTAGGGTGAAGATGGCAGCTCTCGCTAATGCTCTTAAACAAAGGGGTCAGCCTAGGACAGTAGGGTCCAGTTGTTTGGAAAAGATAGGCTTTTTAATTGTCCCAAGAGACTGACTGCGGGGCCCTGCTGTTCATCAATACATAGTATGAACAGTTTAGAGAGGTCTGGTAGAGTTAAAGCGGGAGCCACGATGAGGGCCTGTCATAACCGGATAAAAGGAGTTTTGATGGGAGGTGTTGGGTCAGTGAGTTCTAATAGATTTACCTCAGTGGCTTGGCAAAGGGGCTTGGCCAGCAGAGCAAAGGAAGGAATCCACAATCAGAAATACTCTGTTAGACTAGAAAAGGAAAGGACCTCCTTCTTTGTTTCAGAGACTGGCAAGGAAGAGATAAGAGAGAACCAGTATCAGGTAATTCCTCAAGAGGTGGAGGTGAGGGCTAGACCTAGGTAGGTGACTGTTGGGGTACAAAGTTGTGCCTTTTGGGAAATATTCTGTAACCCTGTTTTGCAAGGAAGCTGAAAAGGCAAACAGTTTGATTCTTTGAATCTTGTTCTCAGGGCTACAGAGGAGTAAATCATCAACATACTGTTATAAGGTATAGGGTCCTAAATTTAAAACCTGTAAATTATCACTAAGGCCCGTCCAAAAAGGTGAGGACTATCCTGGAATCCCTGGAGTAGGACCATCCAAGTGAGCTGCTGGGACAGGTGTGTGTAAGGATAAGTCCAAGCAAAGGCAAAGAGGTCTTGTGAATTAAGGTGTAAGGAAATAGTGAAGAAAGCATCTTTTAGTTCTAGCATTGTAAAGTGGGAAGTTCCAGATGGAATTTGGGAGAGGATAGTATATGGATTGGGAACAACTGGGCATAAGATTGTACTACCTGATTGATGATACAAAGGTCCTGCACCAGATGATAGGACCCATCAGGTTTCTTTACAAGAAGGATTGGGGTATTAAAAAAGGGATTTAGTGGGGAAGAGGATTTTGTTATGAAGCAGGCAAGTGCAAATGGGTTTGAGCCCTTGTTGTGCAGGGGCTGAGATGGGATATTGTTTCTGGGATGGGAAATGATTGGAGTCCTTAACCCTAATTTGAACTGGGCATGGTGACAAGCTATTGAAGGGGTTTTGATGTCCCACAGTGAAGGGGTGATCAGGGAGCTGAGAAAAGGCAGGGAAGGTTCACTCCCAGCTGTTTGTCAAAGGAGTAGGAGGTTAACGGACCCTAAAGAGTCTGGCATGTCCCCAAGGGTAGTACGGAAGTAAGGGTAGCATGTAGCTTAGACAAGATGTCTCATCCTAGGAGTGGTATGGGACATAAGAGAAAAATTTTTTTAAAAAATGGTTGATGGTCAAGAACCCTAAAGAACAGGACATAAGAGCAACAGAATGAGGCTGGGAGACCTGGCAATCAATTCCCACAACAGAGATATCTGAGTCCCTTAAGGCACCTCTATATTCAGACAAAGCAGAGTAGGTTGCCCCTGTGTCTATAAGAAAAGAAATGTGCCTATCTGCTACCATCAAGTTTACCCGAGGTTCAGAAGATGTGATGCTTGTTGGGGTGTCCGTCCTCAGGCACCTTCAGTCTTCAGCGCCAGGCCTGTCAGCTCCAGAAAGGAGGGGCCAGCCAGCCTAGGAAGGGATGAGGTCTTACCTAGAGAGATTCAATCACAGTCCCACTTCCAATAGGGCCCACTGCAAAAGGGACAAGGCTTTGGGGGCTGGCCTGGATTAGGACACTTGCTGGCGCAGTGACCTTCATTGTTGCACTTGAAACAGATGCTGAGCATGGCATTATTGTTATTTTGGCCCTTGGCCTAAGATCCATTTTGACTATTTTGGGACTGTGGGCCCTGAATACCTTGTGCAGCAAGCACCTGGTATTCAGCTACCTTCTGTTTCTTTAACTCCTCATCTTGGTTATTCAAGACCTTAAAGGCCAGTTGTAAAAGATCCCATTGAGGGGTTTGAGGGCCATCCTCTAACTTCTGTAATTTGTGCCAGATGAAGGGTGTGGAATGGGAAATAAAATTCATGTAAAGGACTAGTTGTCTTTCTGTGCTACAGGGGTCTAAGGTTGTATATCTCTGAAAGGCCTCCATGAGACACGAGAAGAAGAAAGCAGGATTTTCAATGGGGTGCTGGGTTATCTCTTTTAACCTCTTATCATTTACAGCTTTATGGGCTACCTTCTTAAGGCCCTCTATGAGGCAGAAGATTATATGATCCCAGTTTCATCTACTTGCACCCTCTACTTGGTAATACCAGTGGGGATCACAGGTGGAGAAAGCCTCATCACCTACTGGTTGACTGGAGGCTTGCTGGTGAACAGAGTTAGCATGGGCCCAGGCATGGATCCAAATATGGTTTTTTTTTTCCCTCGGGTGTTAAACTTGTGGAGAGGATTACATGGAGATCATACCAAGTAAATTCATAGGACTGGGTGACATATTTAAATTCCTTTTGTAGTTGGTAGGGTCTGTAGAAAAGGAAATGAGACACTTAGATATTTGATGTAGGTCAGTTAAGGAAAAAGGGACATGGACTTGGACAATGCCCTTGACCCTGACTACCTCCTGTAAAGATAGGGGCCGAAGTAAGGGAGGGAGCAGGGCCAAATACCATCCCAAAGTGGGTACACGCTGGTGAAGAAAGGGTCTGCAGCTGCGGGAAAATCTGAAGGGGGGAGTGGTGGCACTGAATAGGGAGTGGGCTCTGGTTGCAATGAGGGGAGGACTGTAACCTGAGGAGGTTCAGGGAAGGTTGAGGAGCAGAGGGAACAGAAGGAAGAGACAAGGGTGGGAGTCTGTAGTTAGCAGGATGGGAAGAAGAAGCCCTAAAAGGGTCCACCAGAACAGGGGAGTCCTTCAGTTTTAAGTGAAAAGATATTTGAAAGGGAGAGCAAGAATCACAGAAAGTGGGTTGTGACCTGAGTGCAAAAAAGGCCTGGACACAGGGGATCTCAGACCACTTTCCATTTCACCAGTTGAAATTATCAGGGTCAGTCACAATGTTAAAATCAAAAGTGCCATTTTCAGACCACTTAGATGAATTGTTCAGTTCCTACTGAGGCCAAGCAGTGTTGCAGTAGAAAATAAGGTGCTTTGGCCTGAAACCCTGGACTACACCCAGGGTCCAAAGGTTTTTTAAAAGACAGCTTAGAGGTGTTGTCTTGGGAATGACTGACTGAGAATTCCCCATGTGTGGTGGTGAGTGAGCATATAGCAGTCTACAAGGTGGGAACAGACCATCCTGTACAGTGAAATGAGCGTTCAGACAAGACAGGTGTCCTCACTGCCTTAGGCCCATTGGAAATGAAGGCTGACTGCTTTCCAGGCATCCCTGTATGGCAGTCCAGCTGAAGGAAATGCCTGGCAAATGCCTGGAACAAATGCCTGGCAAATGCCTGGAACCACTCCTGATCAATGTTGAATCTTTGGAACTATGCTGAACAGTGGAATGAGAGATGCAAGAGTGGTCGAAAAGTTCCTGCTTATAGAGTGTATAGCCAGTAGTCACAGCCGTTGCAGCCATTCACATGCAGGTTCCCATTGATTTCGGGCAGATGGTAAAGAAACAGTAGAGCCAAAGAATGGTGAGCCATTTCTTTACTAAAGTCTCACACTGGCTGACGAGCAAATACACAGGGCTCCCAAAGTCACTGACACATTCTCTGGTTCCACAGCCAGAAGAATCTTCTCTGATTTCTCCTAGAATCAAAGGCCCCACCAGTTTCAGCAGAGCTCACATAAACCCCTCACCTCCCCATCTGCACACCTTCTCCCTCTTTCCCTGCCATCATGGCTTCCTCTCTCTCTGCTCAAAAACTGGCTTTGTCCTCAGCACCCTACATTCTCTCTGCTTTCACTCTGCAAAGCTGGCTTCTTTCTTCAAAACTGGCCTTCTGTCTCCTCTCCTTTTTCTCTCTCTAAAACTTCATGGCGCAAAAACCTCTCCTCCAGCAAACATTAGCAAAACAATGGCCCCTCCTGTTGGAATCCATGGGAGTCCGAAAGACCAGAGTCACAGGCTTTATTGAAAGGAAGAAAGGAACCCTGCCGGGCACTTCTCCTGGGGGAGAAGAGCACCGGTTACAGCCTAGGGGCAAGTTATATAGTGTTTGGGAGAGCCTGAGGGGATACTGAGGCAAAAGTCCTGGTATGTCCGGAATGCTCCTCCTTGGGGGGCTTCGAGCATGTGGGTGTTGAATCAAAAGTCCTGGTGTGTCCGGAGCCCCTCCTTGGGGAAGCTTCTCAGCTTTTTGGAATTCCTCTGTCTCAGGGTCAATAGTCCAGTAAGGGTGAGGTCTGACAGATAAGCGGAACATCAAGAGGGCAGTTTGGAATTCACGTATCTATCATTTCTCGACTCTGTGGTTACATATAAAAGAAAGGCAGTTATTAATTTTATAATATATGGTGAAGGTTGATGAGGAGAAAGAGGAGAAAAGTTGGAAAATTATTTCTTCTGGAGAGAACTCAAGAAGGGAATCTTGCCAAGCCAAGTCCCTCATCCAGTTAAGGAGGTCATCAATTTCCATGCTGTGAGGTCTGAACCAGGTGATGTCTCTGAAAACCTGAGTGAGGAAGTAAAAAATTTTGCGGGGTAATAATTGTCAGTTGCTTGCCGCGAGTGCCAAGTGGACAGAGTGACATGGTGATGCATGGTCTCCTGGATGAGCCTCATGAGACATGCTGGTCTGGTACCTCTCAAATGAGAGGACATGTAGAGATTTTAAGATACAGGAAACCTGTTGGTATAAGTTTTTTTTAGAAGGATTGAATATGTGTGGTTAAAAAGGAAGAGGGTTTGGAGAACATTCAGGAGGGAACTTCTTGGGCTGACGGGCAGCTTCTTCCTGCTGTCATCCCTACCTATTTGATATTTCCCTCATGAAGTTCTCCTTGGGGTACTGGGGAGTAGGAGTGTAGGAGCATTTGATTGTAGGTAATCCTAGAGATTTCTCTCATCCCGGCCTGTAGGAACTTAATAAAGAAAGAGGCAGGTATTTGGAGATTAGCAATGCAGAGATAAGGAGGGTTGTATAGGGGTGTGTGTGTGAAAGTTCTTCCATGGTAAAGTTAGAGATATTTTTTCCTGGCAGACCTGGAGAGAGCAGTTAGTTTGAGTTAAAAGAAATGTTTCATGTCTGTTTGTAGGCTCCAAAAAGACCCAGTGATCTTGTCCTTTTACTATGTGAAGGGAAAAAGACTGAGAAGCGTTAAAAGGTGTTGCTATTTATTCTCCTAGTTCTTCAGGAATATGGGAGAGCTTTAGGGTTAGGGGACCTGTAGAGGTTGAAAGATAGGATTTAGGAGGTTTGCTGATACAGGGTTTCAGATTTTTCTGTTTCATGAGGGCAGGTTTCAGGGTTGATGTGTAGGGTTAGGTAGATTTTTCCAGTTGTCTGATTGGTGAAGGTCTGCATGCGGTTCTGTAAAAAACTAGAAAACAAACGTAAGAGGCAGGGTCTAAAAGTTAGAAAAGTAAATAGGAAAGTGAGTGAACTAATGAAAGGCAATAGTAAGACGCCCAGTTTGTGTGAAACCACTGATTCCATGTTTACAAATTCGCTGGGCTTCAGAGAGAGAGAGAGAGAGTAAATAGGAATAAGACAGGGCAGTGTGTCTAGTCCCCTTGTTCCTAGATCTACTTTTGTAGAGATTTCTTAAAGCAATAAGAAGAGAAATTACCTGTATAGCTTGTTTGGTCCTTACATTGATGGATAGTGTATTAGGAACTGGAAGAGGCTCATGGGGTAGGATTAGGTTGATATTTAGGGTGAGATAGATTAGGGTACAGGTTTTTGTCTAATTAGTATGGAGATGCAGATAGGTGTTGTTCCCACATGAGTAGAAAGTTCCTGATTTGGTGAGGCAGGCTGAAAGGTGCAGTGGGAGTGAGTTGTCAGGATTACGGTGTGTGGACCTGTCCATGTGAAAGTCAGTCCTTGGATGATGTAATGCTGGAAGTGCCTCTTGGACAGTGTTTGAACAGTTTGCTGAGTGACCTATAAAACCTGCAAGTACTTAGGGAAAGGGTGTTACATTTCTACACTTTGTAGTTAGAGTTTAAGTCCTAGTGACCACTGCTTCTAGCTGGAATTACCAGCAGGTCCCAGCCTATAATAGGCATGGGGCATTGAGATAGGAGGAACAAAGGAAATACTAAACATTAAATAAAGCAATAAAATCAGACTGTCAATACCCACAGTAGAGATCTTTGAGGGATAAATAGAACTTAAATATTCAGGCAAGACATAGTAGATGGCCCTTGTGTTTACAAGAAATGAGATTAGCTTATCTGCTTTTGGAAGAAATACCTTAGGCTCGTGAACAATGTCCTTGGGCCTTCAGTGGCAATTCCCAGCACGCTGGGCAAGGTCAGGTCACAGGTAGCTGGAGCAGGGCTAGAAGAGACTGAACCCTCCCTCCATGGAGAAAGGGGGCAGCTTACCTTCTCATGTCCCTCTTTCCACAGCAGAGATGTGTCCCTTGATGGGGCTGGGAAGCCTGGCAGGCTTCAGTTCAATGACCTTTCTTTCCACTCTGGAGCAGGGCCTTGACAGAATGCTGTGAAACCCCTTAGGGCGCTGGAGCCGAAAGCTGGTATTTCCTGACTTCTTTTGGGCCTTATTTGCCTTTTCTGTTACTTCTTTGGTCATTATAGACCTTAAAAGCCATGCTCAGAAGATCTTACTGAGGGGCTTGACTAAGAGCAAAATTGGGAATTCAGTGTTTAAAGAAGCCTATTAGACTGAGGAAAAAAAAATTTGATCTGTTGTGGTAGGTGGTTGGAGACTGTGGAGGGTCTGAGTTTGATCTAGGGTGAGACTTCAGGTGGTGGGGGTTAACGTAATGCCTAGATAGACTAGGGACTGAGAATAAAGTTGAGCCTTAGCAGAGAAGACAGGATAACACTTCATAGTGAGGAAGTTAAGAAGGGTGGTGGTGTGTCTCTTTGAGGCAGGCAGGGAGGGGCTGCAGAGGAGTAGGTTATCTACATATTGTAAGAGAGTACTAGTTTTGAGATTGCATGCTGCTAAATCCTGAGCTAGTGCCTGCCGAAACAGGTGTGGGCTGTTTCTGATTCCCTTGGGGTAAAATAGTCCATGTAAGTTAAGTTGCTGGGCTGCATTAGTGTCTGGGTAAAGGCAAACAGAAAGTAAGAGTCAGGGAGTAGAGGAATGGTAAAGAAGGCATTCTTGAGGTCTAGGACCATGAAGTGAGTGGTGTTTGAGAAAATGTGTGACAGTAATTTACAGAGATTAGGGACTACTGGATGGAGGGGAATTACTGCCTCATTGATTAGGTGTAAGGCTTGTACCAGGTGATAAGCTCCTGAAGGTTTTCGAACAGGAAAGATAAGGGTATTGCAGGGAGATTCCATGGGGATGAGTAAACCTGGTTTATGAGGTGGGTAATTACTGGTTTAAGGCCTTAGAAACAGACACAGTTACACATTAAACAAAGACTTCACATATTATGAATTAAGAAATTTAAATGAGCGCGCTTTACTTGTTTCAATTCATTAGAAATATTTTCTGACAAACAATGAGACAAGACAGATTACTTACTCACATAGCTTAATATACAATTCTGTTTTTTAAGTTTTTCGAGATGGCAGAGAGTTGCCAGCAAAGAGGGGAGGAAGAGAGAAAGCAGACAGATGGACAGTGTGAGCAGCTGGATGGAAAGAAGGAGAGTCAGATTCTGCAGGAGGAGAGAAGGAGGTTAAAGTATTGGTGTGGCGCCACATGGTCAGAGGAGTCAAAAGGATTTAGAGCTCTGAGGAGAGAGGAGAGGGCAAGGAGGAAAGAGGTACAGTCACAGTTTGTAAGGAAGGAGGAGGGGTCGGAGAGGAGACAGAACTGCAGTTTGTAAGGAGGGAAGAGAGGTAAGAGATGAGACAGGCACCGCAGCCAGAGCCACAGCTTCTAAAGAGGGGGGAGGGGACGAAGAACACAGTGGAAAAGGGAGAGACCCCTGGCCAGCAGGGGAGGAGAAAGAGAGACTGGTGAAATGAGAAAACAGGATTTAGTGAAGGGAAGAGGCTTTCTGGAGGGAAGAGACTCCAGCAAAAAGATTTGCTGAGAGACTAGAGAGGGGTCCTGAGAGAGGGGTGCCCCGGGGGTAAGGCAGGAGAAGGAGAGAGTTTGGGAGTCCGCTGAGAAGGAAAGATTAGGAGCAGAGGTTTTAGGTGAGGTTTCTTTGGCCAAAACCAGCCTGCGTGTAGAACAGAAAGTACAGAAATTAAGGACAGGAGAGAAAGGAGAAGAAAGCCTGCACGTAAGGAACTTCTGATGCCCTCCCCGTCCGGTGGCAGAAATTGTCAAGATCTCTTAGGATATTGTAATCAAATGTCCTGTTTTCAGGCCAATGGGAGTCATTGTCTAGTCTGTACTGAGGCCACGCCGTGTTACAGAAGATTAATTTCTTTGGTTTGAGGTCTGAGAGACCGAATTTGGCGAGGATTTTTATGAGACATCCTAGAGGGTTCTGGTCGGAAGGCTTAGACCCTGAAGAGCCCAGAGTGGAGACAGGTGAGCAAGAGGGGGCGTCCCCACCTTTTGTCACTGTCTCAAGAGGAGAGAATCTCCGTGTGGGGGAGTCGTCCCTGATAGAGGTCGTCACCACCTGTCAGGGAGCTCCGAGGACGAGAAGTCCGAGAGAGTGGAGAGGTTTGGCTAGGCGCCTAGTCTTCTGTGCAGTCCACTGAGACTGAAAGTCAAACCCCTCAAAACGTGAGGCGAATCAGAGAAAACCGTCCGACCAGAAAGGGGTATTTTTAGAGAAATTTAGAGGCCAACCGGGGATGGGGAAGGGAGAAACTCCTTACCTTCTGGTCCAGCAGGGGTTCAGGACAGGGTTAGACTGCCGGCCAATCAACCCACAATTACACATCCAAACAGAATCAGGGAGTAAGTCCGGGACGAGCTGCCGCTGCCCATTGCTTCCCTGGTTGTAAGTTTGAACGGCAAAGAGGGATCGTCCAGGCAGTTAGTACCCTGTCCCGGGTTTCAGCACCAAATGTTGGAATCCATGGGAGTCCGAAAGACCAGAGTCACAGGGTTTATTGAAAGGAAGAAAGGAACCCTGCTGGGCACTTCTCCTGGGGGAGAAGAGCACCGGTTACAGCCTAGGGGCAAGTTATATAGTGTTTGGGAGAGCCTGAGGGGATACTGAGGCAAAAGTCCTGGTATGTCCGGAATGCTCCTCCTTGGGGGGCTTCGAGCATGTGGGTGTTGAATCAAAAGTCCTGGTGTGTCCGGAGCCCCTCCTTGGGGAAGCTTCTCAGCTTTTTGGAATTCCTCTGTCTCAGGGTCAATAGTCCAGTAAGGGTGAGGTCTGACAGATAAGCGGAACATCAAGAGGGCAGTTTGGAATTCACGTATCTATCACCTCCCAAGCAAGAATATAATTTACAATTTCACAGATCATAAACCTGGTGCTGCCTGGCACCATTTTTTAACACTAAAAGTTAGAAAACTGAAAAAAAAGTTAGTAAACTGAAAAAACAAAATTTTACAAAATGATTTGCCCTACATAGAGCCACTAGATCAGGGGTCGGGAATCTTTTTGACTGAGAGAGCCATGAACGCCACATATTTTAAAATGTAATTCTGTGAGAGCCATACAATATGTTTAACATTAAATACAAATAAATGTGTGCATTTTATGTAAGACCAACACTTTTAAAGTACATTAAGTCTCTGAATTCTTTTTAATAATGTTGTTATGCTGTTGCTAACCAATGATGAATCAAGTACTTCTTACCATTAATGTGACTTCTGGTGCTGTATGGTTCTGCTGATGGCTTTGTAGTCTGGTTGATACATAGTGAGGTTAAGCTTCATGTAGGCATTGAGACTTCTATCCATTAAACGTGATCGTAGGTTGGTCTTAACATTCTTTAGGTGTGAGAAAGGCTGTTCACATGCATATGTAGAGCCAAACATTGTCAGTACAGCAATACTCACATGCTGCAGTGTGTGGTATGTGACGGGAAGCGTGTTCCAAGTTTTGACAATCAGCTGATCCGCAGGTTGAAGTTTTTTCATTTCTCCCCACTTGTGTTTGCTCGCCAATTCTGCTTGCTGTTGTGCAAGTCTTTGCAAATCTTCATTCAGTGACTTGAACTTATTCACCCACATGTCTGAGGCCTTCAGGTCAGCAGCTTGTAGCTCAAAATCTCTGGTGGAGACACTGGGGATGTAACTCAGGTTGGCGCTGTCCACTGCACACTCGTGTGGATGGGTGATAAACTTAAAAAGATGAGTGCGCTCACAAAATTCTCCAAAGCATGCTTTGAATGACTGCAGAAGATTAGATGTGAAGCCCACTAGCTGCTGGAGATCAAGATGTTGAGCAGGGTCACTTGCTGTGCATGCATCTTTAAACTCTCCCAGTTTTTCAAAATGTAGTAAATGACCTGTTTCAATGTCAGTGATGAAGAGTTCCAACTTGTTTTCAAACACAAACACTGCTTGTTGAAGGGATAAGACTGTATTTCCAATGCCTTGCATTTTCACATTGAGCTGGTTCAGATGTTCAGTCATGTCCGCGAGATAGTAGAACTTCAGGAGCCACTCAGTGTTAGCTAACTCAGGATGCTTGACATTTTTCATTTCAAGAAAAGTCCAGATTTTGCTCAGACAAGCTGAAAAACAGCTGAGCACCTTCCCTCTTGACAACCAATGCACATTGTGGTGCAGAAGCAGACCAGGATAATTATTCCCAACTTCATCCAGCAGTGTTTTAAACTGGCGATCATTTAAAGCTCAGGCAACAATAAAGTTGACCACCCGAATGACCAGTGACATCACCTCACTAAGCTGCTCGCCACACACCTGAGCACAAAGAGCCTCCTGATGTAGGATTCAGTTGATGTCTGGTTGGGTCTCTTTTCATGTTCATGAAGAAGTGCTATGAATCCTCTGTTTTTCCCCACTATGCATGGAGCACCATCAGTACACATCAAAATAAGTTTATCCATTGGTAGATTTTTTTCATTCGCAAACTCAGTGAAAGACTTGAATAAATCCTCCCCTCTTGTTGTCTCTTTCATAGGCAAAATAGCAAGACTTTCCTCAGGTAATGTGTCACTGACAGCATACCTTGCAATCACGCTGAACTGGGATAAATGGCTTATGTCTGTTGACTCATCCAAAGTGAGAGAAAAGAATGGTGCTGCATTTATGTCCTTTATTGTGTTGCCTCAGTTTGATGGTACAACCGTGAACAGTTCTTGCTGACAGAGGCATGTCTTTTATTCATTTGATTATCTTGTTTTTATCTGAAAAGTTGTCAAAAAGCTCATTGGCAACATCAAGCATGAGTGTTTTGGCATACTCCCCATTTGTGAACGGTTTTTCATTTCTCACAATTGCTAAAGCACCAGCAAAGTTAGCCAAATTCCAGTCACCTTATTGGGTCCAAACACAGTTGCTGCTGACTAGCTTGCACTCTGCACAGTCCCCCGCTGGATATTTCAATGCAAATGTAGTATGGCATGTGTCGAAGTGCTGCTTTATATTTGACCGTTTCATCGATGCAATTTTATCATTGCATATTAGACACACTGTAGAACCTGCTCTCTCCACAAAGGTGAATTCCTCTGTCCATTCCTGCTGAAAAGTACGATACTCCTCATCTTTTTTTCTTTTAGCCATATTCTTCATCAAAAAGGTTTCTGCAATTAGCTAGCTGACTACTTGATTAAAAGGAGGGAAGTTTACTTCCTGACCTCTCAATGACCTGTGTATATTATGCATTATCCAATAAAAATTTAGTGTTGTCCTGGAGGACAGCTGTGATTGGCTCCAGCCACCCACACCCATTAACATGAGCAGTAGGAAATGGATGGATTGTAATACATGAAAATGTTTTATATTTTTAACACTATTATTTTTTTATTAAAGATTTGTCTGCAAGAGAGATGCAGCCATAAAAAAAGACACATCTGGCTTGTGAGCTATAGGTTCCCGACCCTTGCACTAGATTCACTCATGCAAATATGATTGTTGCCCAGTGTGAATGTGGTGAGGCAAAATGAGAGTGTGGTAGTCAGTGCCAGTGTCCACTTTTTGGTTCATCTACATGCAGGGAAAGAGAATTTTCCTTCTCAGCAGGATTAGAGGTGTGGTCAGAGAGTGGAGGGTGGGGGAACAAATTTTGCAACTCAAAGGACATGTGAGGTAGGATCTGGGAAAAGCCTGAGACAAGCTGGAAGCTGCTGCTGCTTGCTGCTTCCTAGGTAGCAAACCTCATCCTTCCAGGGTACAGGTTAGACTTCCAACTAGTCTCTGGCACACACACATCCCAGGTTTCAGGACTAGAATAAAAGGCAGAAGCCACAGGCCAAACCAAAAACTCTAGACTACTATGTTCCAAAAAGAAAGTTTATTTTAAAAATCCCATGGTGCAGGTGGGCTGAGACCAGCATAGGCTGTCAGCATCAAGGGAGGGATGTGACAGTTGTTATATGGGTTCATCAAAAGGCCTAGGGCAGAGGCAGCTTCAAGATAACTTCTTATGTTTGTGGCTGAGAATGGCACCACAGTTCCTCAAAACTTTCTGCACCATAATTCAATCATCCCTTATCAGCATACAGGTGCAAAGGAGGTCTGAGTCAGATTATGGAGTAGGCAAGTTCCTTTTTCTCCTTTAGACCTTCATTGTTCTTAAGAAAAATGGTGGCTACATAGTCATTTTACCTATCAGTATAAAAGTTACATTGAGAAAAAAGAAGCAAGCATCCTCTTCCCTGAGAAGGAAACAAAGAATACAAGATAAAGGTGCCAGCTGGAGTAAACAAGTCAGCCATTGATAAATTAACTATATTTCATAGTTACAATACAAAACGAGAATAGCAGGATCTGTATGTAACTGTGGCTAGTGATCTGGAAACCCCTTCTCCCTTGCTTACCCCATCAAAACTTTCCCTCCCCTCTCCTTGAGTTCTGCAAAACCTTAAACAAAAAAATCATAGCCTGACCAGGCAGTGGCTCAGTGGATAGAGCATCAAACTGGGATGCAGAGGACCCAGGTTTGAGACCTCGAGGTTGCCAGCTTGAGTGCAGGCTCATCTGGCTTAAGCAAAAAGCTCACCAGCTTGGACCCAAGGTCACTGGCTCTAGCAAGGGGTTACTCAGTCTGCTGAAGGCCCATGGTCAAGGCACATATGAGAAAGCAATCAATGAACAACTAGGGTGCCACAACAAAAAACTGATGATTGATGCTTCTCATCTCTCTGCATTCCTGTCTGTCTGTCCCTATCTATCCCTCTCTCTGACTCTCTCTCTCTGTCCCTGTAAAAAAGGAAAAAAAGGAGTCACATGCCCATTGCTTAGATACTTTAAAGGTATATAACTTGTAACAAAATCAACTTTGGGGAGCCCGTGTTTTGGAGCTACAAACTCTACATGCTCTGCTGGCTTAATAAATTCTCCTTCCTTTATTAATTAAGTTATCTGAGTGTCTATCCACCATCAGGTCACTTCTGGTAACATATTTTGGTACATTGGCTAGGAAGCAAGCAGAAGAGACACCCACATTTGGTGGACTTCAGGTACCTTACTGGGGAGCCCCCAAACCATCCTGTAGATGTACCTGCTGACTGCACACCAGAAATTTTCCTGGGTGGACACCTCACAGGGCAGAAAGGAGAATTCTCATCTGCCTGTCTCAATAAGATTCAGATAACAAAGGAACAGGAACAGGAGCACATCTGAAGTATGACAAGGCATACAGGGCAAGGATAGCTAGATGAGGTCCTGCCCTACTGGGAAAAAGGGAGGCCTGATCACCCTCTGGAGAATCACTAATTTCCCTCCATAGGTTAGGAGCGGCAACTGTGCACTCTTCACAGGTGTGGGGATTGGTCCTCACGAAGTGGTGACTCGTCACCCTCCACTAGCTATGGGGAACGGGCCTCATGGGGTTAGGAGTGCTGACTTGTCACCCTCCACTGGTTGTGTGGGAGGTTGTGTGAAAGAGAGTGAGTGCAGAGTGAATGAGATGGACACTAGGAGAGGTTCCGACTCTCTTTCATAGGGCCAAAGAGAGTATTGAGTCCTGAACAGTGGTTCTGTAGGGTGCCTCATACAACTCAGAGGCAGAATTGTGTGCTGATGGTTTATATTAGCCTGTCATAAGCAAAGAGGGCCTGCCATTCCCAAGAGGGGAGTGGCTGGTGATGGATTGAAGTGAGTGGCATCCTCTTCAAGTTTCCCCTCCCTTTCCCCCATTTCTTCTTGTGGCATGACTATTGTCTGTCATGGAAGGTATGGGAAGTTCACAGGGAAAACCTACTCCTTTAGCCACAATGGTCAAGAATTTTAAGAAAGGGACAGCAAGATGGCAATGGAGTAGGCGGGCATATCAACTTTCACCTCCCAGAACCAAAGTGGATTACAACTTAATTTTAAGAACAATCATCTGGAAAAACCAACTTTGGACTAAACTGAGAGGACACTTTAATCAAGGGTCACTGAAGAAGCCACACTGAGACTGGTAGGAAAAGCAGGAATGCAGAGAGGGCTGCCCAGCTCCTGGAGCGAGCAGCAGTCCAGCAAGACTTGCATGGCAGGAAGTGAGTTTAGCAGAGAGGGGAGGGTCCTAGGCCCCAGGAACAAAGCCTCAGCTTGTAGCCCCAGAGCCTAGAAAAGGCATATGGACAGTATTTAGCTGCAAAACAAGCCAGGATACTGTTTCCAAGAAAGAGACAGATTTCTCAGACCCAGGAGTCATCTTAAAGTGTTCACACATAAAGCCTCTTTCACAACCACTCACCCAGGGGTCCGGGGGATGGGGAGAGCTAAAAGAGCCAGAGTAGCAGGAAGAGAGTGTAATCTAGGAGGCACAGGGAGAAACACTTTGAAGGACAGCCACCCTAACCCCTGGGATGAGTCACTCCCCAAATCTAAAGTGACTATTTTTCCTGGAACAGCAAAGGGAAGCAGGTCACCAGCCAAACGGAAGTTCTCCTGCTGCAATTAGAGCAAAGAATTTCTTAGAAGCAGGGAGCCATCAGGGATACAATATTGAGTGCTGAGGTCTGAGCTGCATCACCCCCACCCACACTGCTGAGTGCTCACCGAAGGGCGGGAGCAGCGGGACGCGGGAGCGTCATCCTGTCAGTGGGGGCAAAAGCTGGGGGCAGGCTGAGGCTGCAGCCCAGGTGTGAGCACAGTCCCTCCAGGCAGGGGCAGAAGCTGAGGGTGGCCGAGAGGTGGAAGGGGCGCACAAAAGTAGTCTGACCTGTGGCTGCAAGCCTGGTGAGTTAGAGCGGTCCCACTTGCAGTCCCACCTGCAAGGCAAAAGTCAGGGAACCAGCTGAGACCTGCAACTGGGTGCAGGATGCAGTCCTGCCTGTGGGGGTGGGGTGGAGGCAGGGGGCTGCCAGGGTTTGCAGCTCAAACACGTGAAGGCAGTCCCACCTATGGGGGCAGGGCAAAGGCCTGGGCCAGCCAGGACTTGCAGCCCAGGCACATGAGCACAGTCCTGCCTACAGAGGTGAGGCAGAAACCACAGCAATTGCCGAAGTGAGCCAGCACTGGCAACACCCGTGCCTAAACGCCCCAGGGGGCAGCAGAGAGGGTGGCAGGCCTGCAGACAGACTACACCTAGTTAACACAGAGGCCACACCCATTGGACTCCTGTGGCCACACTCTTCTTATACACAGACAAAATGGGAAGGCAGAGAAATGCAACCCAAATGAATCAAGAGAAATCTCCAGAAAAAGATTTGAATGAGATGGAAATAACCAAATTATCAGATGCAGAGTTTAAAATAATGATTGTTAGGATGCTTAAGGATCTCAAAACTTCGATGGATGGACATAATGAGCACCTAAATAAAAAGATAGTAAGTATAAAAAAGGACATTGAAATAATAAAATAGAATCAGTCAGAAATGACAAATACAATATCAGAAATGAAGACAACACTGGAAGGAATTAAAAGCAGGATGGATAAAGCTGAGGATCAAATCAGTGAATTAGAGGACAAGATAAATGGAAGCATAGCAGCAAAAAAAAAAGAGCTTCAAAAAGTCTGAGGAAACTCTAAGAGAACTCTGTGACAACATGAAGAAAAATAATATCCACATCATAGGAATTCCTGAAGGAGAAGAGAAAAAACAAGGGATAGAGAATCTGATTGAAGAAATCATAGCTGAAAACTTCCCTAAATTGAAGAAATCATAGCTGAAAACTTCCCTAAATTGATGAAGGAAAAAGTCACACAAGGTCAAGAAGTACAGAAAGTACCATTAAGGATGAACCCAAAAAGTCCAACACCAAGACACATCATAATTAAAATACAAAAATTAAGAGATAAAGAAAGAATACTAAAAGCTGTAAGAGAAAAGCAGTCTATTACTTACAGAGGAGCCCCCATAAGGATGACATCTCACTTCTCAACAGAAACATTAGAGGCCAGAAGAGAATGGCAAAAAATATTCAAAGTAATGCAAAACAAGAGCCTACAACCAAGACGTCTCTATCCAGCAAGGCTATCATTTAAAATTGAAAAACTCAAGGAATCCATTACAACCAAACCAATGCTATAAGAAATGTTAAGGAGCCTGCTGTAAACAGAACAAAGGTGGTAAAAAATCTAGTAAAAAAGGAATGTAGATTTAAAGAATAAAATGGCAATAAACAACTACATATCAATAATAACCTTAAATGTAAATGGATTAAATGCTCCAATCAAAAGACATAGGGTAGCTGCATGGATAAGAAAACAGGACCCATACATATGCTGTCTACAAGAGACACAGCTCAAAACAAAAGATATACATAGACTGAAAGTAAAGGGATAGAAAAAAATATTTCATGCACATGGAAATGAAAAGAAAGCTGGGGTAGCAATACTTATATCAGACAAAATAGACTTTAAAACAAAGACTATAATAAGGGATAAAGAAGGTCACTACATAATGATAAAGAGAGCAATCCAACAGGAAGATATAACCATTATAAATATTTATGCACCTAATATAGGAGCACCTAAATATATAAAGCAGACTTTGATGGATTTAAAGGGTGAGATCAACAGCAATACTATAATAGTAGGGGATTTTAATACCCCACTAACATCACTAGATAGATCCACAAGAAAGAAAATTAACAAAGAAACAGCAGACTTAAAGGACACACTAGATCAACTGGATTTAGTAAATATCTTCAGACTATTTCACCCTAAAGCAGCAGAATATACATTCTTTTCAAGTGCTCATAATACATTCTCTAAAATAGGCCACATGCTAGAACACAAAAGGAGTCTCAACAAATTTAAGAAGATTGAAATCATATCAAGCATCTTCTTGGATCACAATGGGATGAAGCTAGAAATCAACTACAACAGAAACACTAAAAAACACTCAAATACTTAGAAACTAAGTAGCATGTTATTAAATAACAAATGGGTTAACAATGAGATCAAGGAAGAAATAAAAGATTTTCTTAAAAGAAATGAAAACAAACATACAACAACTTAAAATTTATGGGACATGGCCCTGGCCGGTTGGCTCAGTGGTAGAGCGTCGGCCTGGCGTGCAGAGGTCCCGGGTTCGATTCCCGGCCAGGGCACACAGGAGAAGCGCCCATCTGCTTCTTCACCCCTCCCCCTATCCTTCCTCTCTGTCTCTCTCTTCCCCTCCCGCAGCCAAGGCTCCATTGGAGCAAAGATGGCCCGGGCGCTGGGGATGGCTCCTTGGCCTCTGCCCCAGGCGCTAGAGTGGCTCTGGTCACAACAGAGCAACGCCCCAGAGGGACAGAGCATCGCCCCCTGGTGAGCAGAGCATTGCCCCTGATGGGCGTGCTGGGTGGATCCCGGTCAGGCGCATGCAGGAGTCTGTCTGACTGTCTCTCCCCATTTCCAGCTTTAGAAAAATACAAAAAAAAAAATTTATGGGACATGGCAAAAGCAGTCCTGAGAGGGAAGTTCATAGCATTACAGGCATACTTTAAGAAGCTAGAAAAATCTCAAATAAACAATTTAACCCTGAATTCTAAAAGAACTAGAAAAAAGAACAACAAATAAAACCCAGAGTAAGTAGAAGGAAGGAAGTAATAAAGATCAGAGTGGAAATAAATGACATAGAGGCTAAAAAAACAATACAGAGAATCAATAAAACCAAGAGCTGGTTCTTTGAAAAGGTAAACAAAATTGATAAACCTTTAACCAGACTCACCAAGAAAAAAAAGAGAAAGGACTCAAATAAATAAAATTAGAAATGAGAAAGGAGAAGTAACAACTGACACAGCAAAAATAGAAAGGATTGTGAGAAAATACTATGAAGAACTGTATGCCATAAAATTAGACAACCTAGTCCTAAGCAAAATGGACAAATTCCTTGAAACATATAATCTTTCAAAAATCAATATAGCCTGACCAGGCAGTGGCGCAGTGGATAGAGTGTCAGACTGGGATGCAGAAGGACCCAGGTTCGAGACCCTGAGGTTGCCAGCTTGAGTGCAGGCTCATCTGGTTTGAGCAAAAGCTCACCAGCTTGGACCCAAGGTCGCTAGCTCCAGCAAGGGGTTACTTGGTCTGCTGAAGGCCTGCGCTCAAGGCACATATGAGAAAGCAATCAATGAACAACTAAGGTGTTGCAACAAAAAACTGATGATTGATGCTTCTCATCTCTCTGCGTTCCTGTCTGTCTGTCCCTATCTATCCCTCTCTCTGTCCATTAAAAAAAATCAATATAAAAAAATCAGAAAACCTAAACAGACTGATTTCATCAAATGATATTGAAACAGTTATCAAAAAAAACTCCCAACAATAAAAGTCCTTGGCCAGATGGCTTGACACGCGAATTTTACCAAATATTCAAAGAAGAACTAACTCCTATCCTTCTCAAGCTATTGCAAAACATTCAAGAGGACAGAAGACTTCCAAACTCCTTTTATGAGGCAAGCATAATACTGATTTCAAAACCAGGCAAAGACACTATAAAGAAAGAAAACCATAGACCAATATCCCTGATGAACTTAGATGCTAAAATTCTCAACAGAATATTAGCAAACTGGATCCAGCAATATATAAAAAAAATTATACATCATAATCAGGTGGGATTTATTCTAAGGAGACAAGGCTGGTACAATATCCACAAATCAATCAACATGATTCAACACATAAACAAAAGAAAGTATAAAAAATCACATGATAATATCAATAGATGTAGATAAAGCATTTGATAAAATCCAGCACCCATTTATGATCAAAGCTCTCAGCAAAGTGTGGAATACAGGAACATACCTCAACATGATAAAGGCCATCTATGACAAACCCACAGCCAACATCATACTCAATGGGCAAAAATTAAAAGAAATCCTCTTAAGATCAGGAACAAGGCAAGGGTGCCCCCTTTCACCACTCTTATTCAACATAGTTCTGGAAGTCCTAGCCACAGCAATCAGACAAGAAGAAGAGATAAAAAGGCATTCAAATTGGAAAAGAAGAAGTAAAACTATCATTATTTGCTGATGATATGATACTGTACATAGAAAACCCTAAAGTCTCAGTCAAAAAACTACTAGACCTGATAAATGAATTCAGCAAGGTGGCAGGATATGAAATCAATATTCAAAAATCAGTAGCATTTTTATATACCAACAATAAACTGTCTGAAAGAGAAATTAAGAAAACAATCCCCTTCACTATTGCAACAAAAAATATAAAGTACTTAGGAGTAAATTTAACCAAAGAGGTTAAAAACTTGTACTCAGAAAATTATAAAACATTGTTAAAGGAAATCAAGGAAGATACAAACAAGTGGAAGCATATACCATGTTCATGGATAGGAAGAATAAACATCATTAAAATGTCTATATTATACAAAGAACTCATAAAACTCAAAAACAAACAAATAAATAATCCAATTAAAAAATGGGAAGAGGACATGAACAGACACTTCTCCCAGGAAGAAATACAAATGGCCAACAGATATATGAAAAGATGCTCATCTTCTTTAGTTATTAGAGAAATGCAAATCAAAACTGCAATGAGATACCACCTCACACCTGTTAGATTAGCTATTATCAACAAGACAGGTAATAGCAAATGTTGGAGAGGCTGTGGAGAAAAAGGAACCCTCATACACTGTTGGTGGGAATGTAAAGTAGTACAACCATTATGGAAGAAAGTATGGTGGTTCCTCAAAAAACTGAAAATAGAACTACCTTATGACCCAGCAATCCCTCTACTGGGTATATACCCCCAAAACTCAGAAACATTGATACATAAAGACACATGCAGCCCCATGTTCATTGCAGCATTGTTCACAGTGGCCAGGACATGGAAACAACCAAAAAGCTCGTCAATAGATGACTGGATAAAGAAGATGTGGCACATATACACTATGGAATACTACTCAGCCATAAGAAATGATGACATTGGATCATTTACAGCAAAATGGTGGGATCTTGATAACATGATATGAAGTGAAATAAGTAAATCAGGAAAAACCAGGAACTGCATTATTCCATACGTAGGTGGGACATAAAAGTGAAACTAAGAGACATTGATAAGAGTGTGGTGGTTACGGGGGGAAGAGGGAAAGGGAGAGGGAAAGGGGGAGGGGGAGGGGTGCAAAGAAAACTAGATAGAAGGTGACAGAGGACAATCTGACTTTGGGTGATGGGTATGCAACATATTTGAATGACAAGATAACCTGGACTTGTTATCTTTGAATATATGTATCCTGATTTATTGACATCACCTCATTAAAAAAATAAAATTATTTTTTAAAAATGTCTATATTACTCAAAGCAATCTATAAATTCAATGCAGTTCCTATTAAAATACCAATGACATACTTCAAAGATATAGAACAAATATTTTAAAAATTTATATGGAACCAAAAAAGAACACAAATAGCCTCAGCAATCCTGAAAAAGAAGAATAAAGTGGGGGGTATCACACTTCCTGATATAGAGTTATATTACAAGGCCATCATACTCAAAACAGCTTGGTACTGGCATAAGAACAGGCAAACAGATCAATGGAACAGAACAGAAAATGCAGAAATAAACCCACATCTATATGGACAATTGATATTTGACAAAGAGGTAAGAGCATACAATGGAGTCAAGACACTCTCTTTAACAAATGGTGTTGGGAAAATTGGACAGGTATTTGCAAAAAAAAAAAATGAAACTAGATCACCAACTTACACCACTCACAAAAGAAAACGCAAAATGGATAAAAGACTTAAATGTAAGTTGTGAAACCATAAACATCTTGGAAGGAAACATAGGCAGTAAATTCTCTGATATCTCTCATAGCAATATTTTTGCTGATTTATCTTCATGGGCAAGTAAAATAAAGGACAAGATGAACAAATGGAACTATGTCAAACTAAAAAGATTTTGCACAGCAAAAGACACCATTAACAAAATAAAAAGACAACTCACACAATGGGAGAATATATTCACCAATACGTCTGATAAGAGGTTAATAAGCAAAATTTATACAGAACTTGTAAAACTCAACACCAGGAAGATAAACAATCCAATCCAAAAATGGGCAAAAGAACTGAATAGACACTTCTCCAAAGAGGACATACAGATGGCCAATAGGTATATGAAAAAATGTTCAACATCACTAATTATTAGAGAAATACAAATTAAAATCACAATAAGATACCACCTCACACCTGTCAGAATGGCGCTCATTAACAAAACAATACATATTAAATGCTGAAGATGGTGCAAAGAAAAGAGGACCCTCCTGCACTATTGGTGGGAATGCAGACTGGTGCAGCCACTGTCCAAAACAGTATGGAGATTCCTCAAAAAATTTAAAATGAAACTTCCCTTTGACTCAGCTATCTCACTTTTAGGAATATATCCTATGAATACCAAATCACTGATTCAAAAGAAGAAATGCACCCCCATGTTTATTGCAGCATTGTTTACAATAGCAAAGATCTGTAAACAGCCCAAGTGTCCATCAGTGGATGAGTGCATTAAAAAGCTGTGGTACATATACACAATGGAATACTACGTGGCTGTGAGGAAGAAGAAAATCTTACCTTTTGCGACGACATGGATGGACCTGGAAACTATTATGTTAAGTGAAATAAGCCAGGCAGAGAAAAAAAAATACCATATGACCTCACTCATTTGAGGAATCCAATGAACAATGTGAACTGAGCAACAGAACAGAGGCAGAGGTGGGATCAAAGGGACCAGAGGGAAAGTGGTCAGAGAGAAAGTAGAAGAGAAGATGGGATCAGAGGGTGGAAAGAGATTAATGAAATTATATATACATAGCACAGCATTATAGAGAACAGGACAGTAAATCCTGGAGGGAAGGGGGAAAGGCATTGGGACGAGGGGGCATGGGGGGGCTGAGGGGAAATAAGGGGATGCAGGGAGATGTATTCAGTGGGACACTTGAATCTAGGTAAACACAAATTAAAATCATAAATTTTAAAAAGAAAGAATTTTAAGAAAGGGTTCTCAGGGGATTACAGGGTTACTATGTTCCCAGGAAAATTGAGGACCTTGTGTGAGTTAGAATGGCCCACTTTTGAGGTAGGGTGGCCATCAGAATGAAGCTTAGATAAGTCCATTGTACAGAAGGTATGACAGGTAATCACTAGAGATCCAGGCCACCCCAACCAGTTTTCCTACATAGACACTTGGCTTTCACTAGTTTTGCACTCACCCACTTAGCTTAGAGGTCAGGCTTCTATAGTATTGGTAGCTAAGGCAGAGAAGCATTATACCAGACCTAGAGAGCAGCTTCAGCAGCCAAAGCCAGAAATTGTAACTCCTACTAAACCAAAAGAACCAGAAACTCTGGCTCCTCCACCTTACATACCAGCGAGGCGATACCCACCCATATCTGACTCTGAATCTTTGTCCACCCCAGAGACTGCCACTGACTCAGGCCTGTCATCACCAGATATGTCAGGTTTCAGCATAAGCTCACCCAAGCCTGAGCTGGAGGTGAATCCCACTGCATTGCCAGAATCAGGCCCAGGCTCTATACCCCTACCTGAGAAGTTATGCTCAGAAACAAAGCCTGGTGTGCAGATGCCTTTGAGAGAAGTAAGAAACACAGTAATAAATGAGCAAGGGAATATACTGGAAAACCGAGTGCTGGTGTATCAACCTTTCTACACCACCGACCTCCTCAATTGAAAGCACCACACTCCCTTATACACAAAAAAGCCTCAGGCCCTAATAGATCTCATGCAATCCATATTGCAGACCCACAATCTTATGTGGGCAGACCACCACCAATTGCTCCTTACTCTGTTCAACACAGAGAAAAGACACCAGATAATACAGGTGGCAACTAAATGGCTAGAGGGGAATATCCTGAGGAGCACCAGAATCTCCAGGAATATGCAAGGGTCCAGATGCCAGGAGAGGATCTGAAGTGGGACTCGAATGAAGAGGAGGACTTGAGATGGTTCAGGAAATATAGAGAGGTTCTCCTCCAAGGCCTATGGAAGGGAGGCCAGAAGGCCACTAATATCCACAAGGTGGCAGAAGTTTTGCAAAGGAAGGATGAAAGTCTGGGTGACTTTTATGAGAGATTGTGTGAGACCTACAGATTCTATAGTATAGATTCTATACCCCTTTTGACCCACAGAGTCCAGAGAACCAAAGAATGATTAATATGGTCTTTGTCAGCCAGAGTGCAGAAGATATAAAAAGAAAACTCCAGAAATTAGAAGGCTTTGTGGGAATGAATATATCCCAACTCCTGGAAGTAGCCAATAAAGTCTATGTGAACAGGGAAATTACAAGCCTAAAGGTAGATGAGTGCCGAATGCAGAAAAAGGCAGAGTTCATAGCTGCAGTCCTTCAACAGAAGGGAAAAGGAAAATGTCCCCTGTTTGAAAACAAAGAAGACAGGCAAGGGCAAGAAAGGGCAGTCGGGCAGACCCTGTGACGTGATCAATGTGCCATCTGCTGGGGAACCAGTCATTGGAAAAATGAATGAATGTCCCAACCAGGATAAGGGGGAGGAGTGCTTGCCAGCCGCCTCCCAAGGGGAAGGTACACTGTTCAGCATAGCTGGGGAGTCTCTCTTGGACTGAGGGCAATGGGACTCTGGGGGCTCCACTGAGTCTATAGTCCACATGGAGATAGGGGCCTAGCAGATGGACTTCCTGATTGATACAGGGGCTGAACACTCAGTGGTGACTCAGCCAGTAGCGCCACTCTCCACCTGTAGAGTGGACATTATAGGAGCTACAGGAACACAGCCCGAACAGGCATTCTGTCTGCCCCATAAATGTACAATAGGAGGTCATGAAGTTATACATCAGTTTTTATACATGCCTGACTGTCCAGTCCCCTTATTAGAATGTGATCTGCTGAGCAAATTAAGGGCTATTATATCTTTTGCTGACCATGGTCTGCTGGACTTACACATGCCTAAGCCCAGGCTTGTTCTAACTCTAACCATCCCCAGAGAGGAGGAGTGGAGTAGTTTTGCTGCCATGTCTGGGAAGCCTCCAAGCCAAAACTAAGTAAAAAATGCCCAGGAGTCTGGGCTGAAGAGACTTTCCCCTCAACCCCCGCTGGCAATAAATCAAGTGCCAGTGAGGATAGAATTAAAATCTGGGGCACTGCCTGTCAGCCAAAACAACACGCGATTCCTAGAGAGGGCTTGGAAGGGATCCAGGTGCATTTACAAAGACTCAAGGGGTACAGAATCATTATCCATTGCCAGTCACCCTGGAATACCACTTGCTCCCTGTCTGAAAATCAGGGACCAATGATTATAGGCCAGAATAGGATTTAAGGGTCATAAGTGAGGCAGCAGTGACTCTGCACCTGACAGTACCAAATTCTTATACACTCCTAAGCCTCCTCCCTGCTCAAGTCTCATGGTTCACTTCTTGGACTTAAAAGATGCCTTCTTTAGTATAAGACTGGCTCCTGAAAGCCAGAAACTGTTTGCCTTTCAATGGGAGAACCCAGCTACTGGGGCAAAGGTGCAGTACACCTGGACTAGGCTCCCACAAGGGTTCCAGAATTCCCCTACTATCTTTGGGGAGGCCCTCGCTCAGGAAACTCCAGAGGTTTCCAGCTCAGGATATCGGGTGTGTCCTCCTTCAGTATGTGGATGACCTGTTGCTATGCCATGAAGGTGGAAGGAGTTTCGAGATCACTGGCCATAGTTACATGCAGATCCTACTGTTCTTGCTTTGTATTATAACTATGGGATATAGTTAATTTATCACTGGCTGACTCTGTTACCCCTGCTGGCTCCTTTCCCATGTGTTCTTTTTGCTTCTTCCTTCTGAGGGAAGAGGGGGCCTGCCCCTCCTTCCTCAACACCCTCTCAATATTCCAAGGCTGATAACTGTACAAACATCCTTGAAAAGAGTCTGGAAGAAAAAAAGTCAGTTCTTCACTGCAAGACATAAAAAAAAATGCAAGAAACCCATAATATTATAATAAAAAAAAAAACAAGTAAATAATTGAGACCATAATAGAGAGCAGGTAAGTAACCCAGGGAGGTCATTGCCTTGCTGCAGTGATGACTCTGACTGTCTGACCATGAGAGCAGACACTTCACTGTGACAAGAATGTGACCTGGTTTGAAATTTCATGGCCTAAGTTCTTTGGATGACAACCTACTGCCTCCAGGTTGATACTCCAACTTCCTAGCATGTTCAGCAAGATCACAAAACCTGCCCTGCTCCCAGCTCTGCACTCTCTGCAGCAGCACTGGCCTCCACCCCCCAGCCCAGCATGAACTCTCCTGCACATTCCCACATGGGCTCCCTAGCACGGCTCCTGCCTGGCTCTGCCGGCAGCCCTCCACCCTTCACCTAAAACCTTCCTGAATCAGCGCTCAGCTCAGGCAGCTCCTCCGCCCACCTCCCATCCTGCTGCCACTCTCCCCCATGATACAGAATAAGGACCATTCTATCTGTCCCCACAGCTCTCCTGCTGACCTCTGTCATAGTGCTTATAATGCCAGATGGTGACTTCCCTCATTTGCTCACCCTGGATTATTTTTAAAATTTTAAAGACAGGCCCTGGTCCATTAGCTCAGTCAGTTAAAACCTTCATCCCAAAACAACAAGGTTGCTGGTCGATCCCCAGTGAGGGCATTCCTGGGAAGCAACCAAAAGAAGTGCAGAACGGAGTAGAACAAATGCTTCCTTTACCCTCCCCTCTCTCTCCCTTCCTCTCTCTGTCTTTCTAAAAATCAGTAAAAATTAAGCCCTGAATGGATAGCTCTGTTGGTTGGAGCCTTGTCCCAGAACGGAGAGGTTGCCGGTTGGAGTCTTCGGTCAGGGAACATACAGGATCAACTTGATGTTCCTGTCTCTCTCTCTCTCTCTCTCTCTCTCTCTCTCTCTCCCTCCCACCTTTTTCAAAAAATAAAATAAAATAAAAAATTCCAAAGACATACATATATAGGGTACAACTCCAGCACACTTTTTTAAAATAAAAGTTTCCCTGCCCTCTTCAACCTCTATCCCCACTTGCACTACTGAACCCTATCCTGTTATAAGATTTTAGCTGTGGTGCCTCTATAGTTTTGAATAATATGCTCATAATTCCCTCTCATGACTTCAGGGGTCTGACTCCACCACTCACAAGCTGCAAGACTTTGTCACATGACTTAACCTCTCAGAGCTTCATTGTCCTCTTCAGAAACAATAAAATCACACCATGGGACATATAAGTGTGAGGTCAGTTGGCAATGGTGGGAGGTCACGTGAGGAACCAGGTCCAGGGACTTTTGGCTGGAACCACCCACATCCATGCCCACCAAAAGAAATGGCCCAGGAGAACATTGAAAAAGAACGACTGTCTGTCAGCCAATGAAATTTCACCACATCATATCAACCTGCCACCACCATACCAACGCTATAAATTACCCCCCCCCCCCATGGGTGGGTGAAGCTAGGCAACTTCTCTGGCCTGTCTTACAGACCAGAGAACTTTGCCCCAGATGTGCTCTGAATAAAACTTTTGCTATTCCACACTTGGTGCCTATGCCCTTCTTTCTTCCTTGGCAGAGAATACCTTATATTTGGTGCCAAAACCCAAGAGGAGCTTGAAGCCCGCTGGGGCCACTCCTCTCCCCTTCCCTTCCGAGGAAGAACGGGACCTCTGACCTCCCACCCACTTTGGCACATGGTGCAGTAAGTCCCCTGCTTCCAGACTCCCCTCACTTCTTTCCACCTTCAAGACTCCCTGTCTGTAATCGCAGCTGCGTGAGGGATCTCTTATCCTTGTCAAGTGCGTGTGTGCCTGTGGAGACGTCCCAGACACTCCCACTCTACCTGACCATCCAGTGGCCAGAGACTGAGTTGCATGATGCCAATTCTCATCTCTGATCACTCCAAGGTTGAGGGTGGCCATAGAAGAACAGGAATCTCAAAAACACTCCTGGAGTGCCTTATCCAGAATCTCTCAAACATTGATCCCTCCCTAAAGAAGAAGAAACTGATCTTCTCCAATGTGGCTGGGCCACAGTACCCACTGGATAATCAAACCAGGTGGCCTCCTGAAAGGACTATTGCTAGAGAACTGGGAAATGGTCGAAGATCCCTTACATTCAGGGCTTCTAGTATATGCGCTCTTGTCCACATCTCTGTGCCGCCTGCTCTACATGCAGGTCCATTTAGCCAGAGAAACCTCTGCTCCTGATCTTTTCTCCTTCACCTACCCCCTTGAGGAACTCTCTCCCCCTCCTGCCTGATCCCTGGGGATGCCCCTCTCTCAGGACCTCTCTCTAGTCCCTCTGTGGACCTCTTCTGCTTGGGTCTCTTTCCTTCAGGAAGCCCCCTCCCCTGCCAGCCAGGAGCCCCTCCCTTCTCCACCATGTTCTTAAGCCCCTCCCCTGTCAGGCCACCCTCTGCTGATAATTGGCCTTCACGCGGGTTTGCAGGGCTCCTGACCCCATGGCCCAGCCCGGTCTTCTTGCAGGAAGGCCTGGCCCTGTCCTACCTCTGGCTCTGGTATTTCCTGCTGTATCTGAGTGCTGGGCTCCCCAGGATCCACCCCCTCCTCTTATTCTCAGCCCCTAGACCCCTATCCGAGAACTGATGAACATGGCATTTAAAGAATTTAATGGTCGGGAGGAAAAGACCGAGGCTGCTCACCAGGCCCACATGTAGCAAAAGGTAACACTCCAAACCCAGGCTCTTATGGCAGCCCTGAGGTCAGCAGAGCAACCGGGGCAAGGCATAGGAGGTGCCCAACCCAAGTCCGGGTCTCAAATAGGAACCCTACCAGGAGCTTGCTTTAAATGCAGCAAAAAGGGTCACTGGGCCTGGCAGTGCACCTGCCTGAGGCCACCTACTAAGCCCTGCCCTGACTGCAAGCAGCCCAGTTACTGGCAGAGCAATTGCCCCCTTTGGGCAACAGGCTCTTCCTCAGTGCCTCCACATGGGGGACAAGCCACCCAAAAGCCTCACTCGAACTTCTTGGCCTTGTGGATGACCGATGAGGCCTGGACTCGAAGACTCCCATCATCCTTGCCAAGCCCAGGGTAATACTGCAGGTAGTGGGTAAGTCCATCTCATTTCTTATGGACACAGGGGCTACCTTCTCTGTCCATCACACTCTGGACCTCTAGTTCCCTCACGGATCTCAGTTATGGGAGTGGATGGGACCCCTTCTTTTCCTCTTCACATGCCACCCCTGACATGTAGTTTGGACGAATTCCCCTTTTCACACTCATTAGTCATGCCATCATGCCCTGTACCCCTTCTGGGTCAAGACATTCTACACAGTCTCGGAACCACTATCAGCTGACAGCATCTTCCCACTTACTCCTACCACTCCTGACTGAAGGCTTTCCCACCACTACAAATCACCCTAACCTGATCGCACCCCCTGTTCCACCAGATATTGTCAACCCTCAAGTCTGGGACACTTCTACCCCTGTAGTAGCTACCCACCACCCACCCATTTACATCCGCTTAAAGAATCCCTCCCAATTCCCATCTAGACCCCAATTCCTTATTTCAGCAAGTTACCACCAGGGCCTTAAACCAATAATTACCTACCTCTTGAACCAAGACTTAATCATCCCCCAGACTATCCCTGCAACACCCCCATCCTTTCTGTTTGAAAACTTTCAGGGGCTTATCGCCTCATACAAGACTTATGCTTAATTAACAAGGTGGTAGTTCCCCTCCACCCAGAAGTCCCTAATCCCTACACATTACTGTCACGCATTCCCTCAGACACCACTTGCTTCACAGACGTACACCTCAAGGATGCCTTCTTTACCATTCCTCTACACCAGGAGTTGGGAACCTTTTTGGCTGAGAGAGCCATAAATGCCACATATTTTAAAATGTAATTCCATGAGAGCCATACAACCAGTTGTGTACATTACGCATTATCCAATAAAAATTTGGTGTTGTTTTGAAGGACAGCTGTGATTGGCTCCAGGCACCTGAAACCATAAACATGAGCGGTAGGAAATGAATGGATTGTAATACATGAGAGTGTTTTATATTTTTAACATTATTTTTTTATTAAAGATTTGTCTGCGAGCCAGATGCAGCCATCAAAAGAGCCACATCTGGCTCATGAGCCATAGGTTCCCAACCCCTGCTCTACACCCTGAATCTTACTTTCTGTTTGCCTTTACTTGAACTGACCCAGACACTAACGCAGCCCAACAGCTTACATGGACTGTACTACCCCAAGGGTTCAAGGACAGCCACACCTTTTTGGACAGGTGCTAGCTCAGGGTCTAGCTGCATGCAATCTAGAGAAATGTTCATCAGTTCTCGGATAGGGGTCTAGGGGCTGAGAATAAGAGGAGGGGGTGGATCCTGGGGAGCCCACACTCAGATTCCAAAGAAACCTCAGCTAAACCCTCTGCTCCAAATCTTTTCTCCTTTGCCGACTCCCCTGAGGAACTCTCTTTCCCTCCTGCATGACTCCCTTGGTCCCATCGGACTCCTCCCTTCCCTTCACTGAATCCTGTTTCCCATCCTCCTGAAAATGCTGGTCTCTCCTCTCCAGTCAGCGCTCACACCCGATCCTGCTCTGGGCCACAAGAGGAAGCCAACCTCCTATGCCCTCTCCGTGAGGTGGTCAGAGTAAAAGGAGTTGTTCGGATTCACATTCCTTTTTCCCTCTCTGATCTGTCTGCAATCGAATAGCATTTGGGCTCCTACTCTTCTAATCCTACCGCCTATACCAAGGAATTCCAATATCTCAGTCAGGCATATGACCTCACTTGGCATGATCTCTATATTATTATGTCTTCTACCCTTACCCCCGACGAACAGGACTGGATCAGGACAGCGGCAAGGGTTCAAGCAGATAAGGTCCACATCTCAAACTCTCAAATGCCAACGGGCCCAGAGGCGGTCCCTGACATGGACCCCAACTGGAATTACCAGATGGAACAAGCAGGTAGGAGATGACGAGACCAAATGATTGAATGTCTCATGGCTGGCATGCAGGATGCAATACAAAAGGTAGTTAACTATGACAAATTAAGGAAAATTACTCAAGGACCAGAGGAAAATCCGGCTCTCTTCTTAAATCGCCTCACTAACGCTATGGTCCTCTATACTTGTTTAGACCCTACTTCCAGTGCCGGGTCCACTGTATTAGCCACCCACTTTATTTCCCAATCGACCCCGGATATTTGGAGAAAACTTAAAAAGGTGGAAGAGGGACCCCAAACCCCTATTCATGACCTGATGTACATAACATTTAAGGTTTTTAATGGTCAGGAGGAAAAGGCTGAGGCTGATTGCCAGGCCCGCATGCAGCAGAAGGTAACACTCCAAACCCAGGCTCCTGTGGCAGCCCTGAGGCCAGTAGAGCAACAGGGACAAGGCACAAAAGGTGCCTGACCTAAGTCTGGGCCACAAAGAGGAACCCTACCAGGATCTTGCTTTAAATGTGGCACAAGGAGGGTCATTGGTCCTGGCAGTGTCCCTGCCCATGGCTACCCACTAAGCCCTGCCCTGACTGCAAGCAGCCTGGTCACTGGCAGAGCAGTTGCCCCCTTTGGACAACAGGCTCATCCTTAGTGCCTCTACGTGGAGGACAAGCCACCCAAATGGGAGGCCAAGCCAGCCAGACGGGCCCATCATTCGAACTCCTAGACATCATGGATGACTGACGTGGCCCGGACTCGGAGAGCCCCATCACTCTATCCGAGCCATGGATGATGTTACAGGTAGTGGGTAAATCCATCTCATTTCTTGTGGACATGGGGGCTACCTTCTCTGTTTTGCATCACACTCTGGACCTTTAGTTCCCTCACAGGTCTCAGTTATAGGAGTGGATGAGACCCCTTCTTTTCCTCTTCGCATTCCGCCCATGACATGCAGTTTGGACAGAATCCCCTTTTCACACTTGTTCTTAGTTATACCATTGTGCCCTGTACCCCTTCTGGGTCAAGACATTCTACACAGCCTCGGAACCACTATCCAGCTGACAGCCTCTTCCCACCTAATCCTACCACTCCTGACTGAAGGCTCTCCCACTATCACAGATCACCCTAACCCAATCACACCTCCTATTCCACCAGATATTGTAAACCCACAAGTCTGGAACACTTCTACCCCTGTGGTAGCAACCCACCACCCACCTGTACACATTCACTTAAAGAATCCCTCCCAATTCCCATCAAAACCCCAATTCTCTATTTTAGCAAGTCACTGCCAGGGCCTTAAACCAATAATTACCCACCTGTTAAACCGAAACTTACTCATCCTCACGGACTCTCCTTGCAACACCCCCATCCTTCCTGTTTGAAAACCTTCAGGAGCTTATCGCCTCATACAAGACTTACGCCTAATCAATGAGGCAGTGGTTCCCCTCCATTCAGTAATTCCTAATTCCTACACATTACTGTCACACATTCCCTCAGACACCACTCACTTCACGGTCCTAGATCTTAAGGATGCCTTCTTTACCATTCCTCTACACCCTCTTACTTTCTGTTTGCCTTTACTTGAACTGACCAGGACACTAAAGCAGCCCAGCAGCTTACATGGACTGTCTTACCCCAGGGGATCAGAGACAGCCCACATCTGTTTGGACAGGCACTAGCTTGGGATTTAGTTACATGCAATCTCGAGACTAGTACTCTCTTACAATATGTAGATGACTTACTTCTCTGCATCCCCTCCTTGTCTGCCTCAAGAAGACACACTGCCACCCTTCTTAACTTCCTTGCCATGAAGGGATATCGTGTCTCCCCTACTAAGGCTCAACTTCACTCTCAGTCTGTAGTCTATCTGGGCATCACCTTAACTCCCAGCACCTGAGGTCTCACCCTAGATTGAACTCAGACCCTCCACAGTCTCCAACCACCTACCACCACTGATCAGATTCTTTCTTTTCCTTGGTCTAGTAGGCTTCTGTAGACACTGGATTCCCAATTTTGCTCTCTTAGCCAAATCCCTCTACGAGGTTGCAAAAGAGACTCCCACGGGACCTCTCATATCCTCCAATGCCATCAAAATGGCTTCCTCTACCCTTCAAGAAACCATCATCTCCTCTCCCCTCTCGCTTTACCTGACCCCAGATGCCCCTTCCATCTTTTCACTGATGAAAAGCAAGGTAATGCAATTGGAGTACTGACTCAACCTGTGGGACCTACATACCTTCCCATAGCATATCTCTCTAAACAATTAAACACCACCATCAAAGGCTGGCAGCCCTGCCTCCAGGCATTGGGCGCGGCAGCCGAACTCACCAAGGAGGCTACTAAGCTCACCCTTTCTCAACCCACCACTGTCTTCTCTTCCCACAGGCTCACCGACCTCCTTTCGCACAAATCTCTTTCTCTGTTAGGTTCTTCCTGCCTACAAGAATTTCACCTCCTGTTCATCAAAACCCTTCAGTCACTCTTTTACCCTCTCCCTGACTCCACCCAGCCACTCCATTGCCAGCTCCAATGACACTTCCGGAACCTATCCATTCTTGTACAGAATTAATAGATTTCCTCAACAGACCCCAAGATGGATTATAAAATTCTCCTTTAAAAGACCCAGATTTAACACTCTTTGTAGATAAGAAATCTGTACAGGGACCCGACAGACAACGATGGACAACCTACGTGGTGGTCACCACCTCCTCCACCCTAGAAGCCCAACAGCTACCAGAGGGCACCACCTCCCAGAAAGCAGAGCTAATTGCCCTCATGCAGGCACTCACTCTGGCCCAGGGAAAACACATAACCATATATACTGACTCTAAATATGCTTTCTTATCACCCACAGCCACTCTGTCCTCTGGAAGGAAAGGGGCTTCCTCACTACCAAGGGCTCCCCCATAATCAATGCTATCCTCATTTCTAAACTTTTACAGGCATTACAGCTTCCCACTGAGGTGGCTGTGGTACATTGTAGGGGCCATCAAGTTTCTCAGGACCCAATGGCCTTAAGGAAATGCTCGGGCCGATGTGGCTGCTCAAAACCTCACCATGGGGACCTCCCCCACTCCTCTCATGTTTCTCTCCACCTCCTTGAAACCTTCCTACACTCCTGAGGAAGAACAGACCCTCCTCAGAAAGGGTGGGGATGTGTGCAACCCGGGATGGATATTTCTTGGAGATAGAATTGCCTTACCAAAAGGACAGGCTGAAACTCTCCTTTCTGATATCCACTGTCCCTTACATATAGGGCCAAAAGCTCTCTATCAGTTCTTGCAACCACTGGAGGTAGGGAACTTACTGCACCGTGTGCTGAAGTGGGTGGAAAGTTGGAGGTCCTGGTTCTTTCTCGAAGTGAAAGGGGAAAGGAGTGGTCCTTGCAAACTTCTGACTTCTCCTGGGTTTCAGCACCAAATGTAAGATATTTTTCCCCGCCGAGAAAGAAGGAAGAGGAGTAGCCACACCAGGTGTGGATAAGCAAAAGCTGTATTAAGTACAGCACTTCTCAGATGAGATTCACTGGTCCAGGAGATGGAGGCCAGGAAAATCACACAGAGAGACTGCGTTGGGCAAATTTAAAGGGGTCTTCTAGGGTGGTCGAGCTAATATGACATAGCAAAATCTCACTGGCTGACAGACAGTTGCTCTTTTCCAAGGGACTCTTGGGAAGTTTGTTTTGGTGTGCATGAGTATGGGCGGCTCTAGCCAAAGTTCCCAGGTCTGTGTTCCTCACATGACCTTCCCCCATTGCTGACCACCTTACACTCCTGATCCAAATTCAGTCCATTCTGGAGACATATTGGATAGGAATTTTTTAGAACATAGAAAATTAGATCCTACTATTTTAATTAGGAAAAAATAATTCATTTGTACCTCATTTAACAATCTCAAGTAATTGTCCCCAAATATCACCAAAAACACTCTTTAGTAGTCTAACAGTCCATCAAGGGTTGCTACTTGATATAAAGAATTGGAGGCCTGACCAGGCAGTGGTGCAGTGGATAGAACATCGGACTGGGATGCAGAGGACCCAGGTTCGAGACTCCGAGGTCGCCAGCTTGAGCGTGGGCTCATCTGGCTTGAGTGAAGCTCACTAGCTTGAACCCAAGGTCACTGGCTCAAGCAAGGGGTTACTTGGTCTGCTGAAGGCCCGCAGTCAAGGCAGATATGAGAAAGCAATTAATGAACAACAAAGGTGTCACAACGAAAAACTGATGATTGATGCTTCTCATCTCTCTCTGTTCCTGTCTGTCTGTCCCTGTCTGTCCCTCTCTCTGACTCTCTCTCTGTCTCTGTGTAAAAAAAAAAAAAAAAAGAATTGGAAATAGTTACTATACTCAGATGTCGACATTTAACAACATATTGACTATGGGCACCTAAAGTAAGAACAACGTGGTGTGATAGCAGAAACACATTACCTCTTCCTTTTACAAATATGGAGAGAGAGATCTGCTGCTTTGAAGATGGAGGAAGCCAAGGAATGCAGTGTAGAAGCTGGGGAGCCAAGGACACAAATTCTCACCAGAGCCTCCAGAGGGAACTGATACTATAAACATCTAGACTTCAGTCTGGTGAAACTGATCCCAAGACTTCTGCCTGCAGGACTGTGAGATAGTGTGTGTTGTTCTAAGGAAGTGAGCTGGTGGAAATAAGCCACAGCAGCCAGAGGAAACTAATGCAGATTGCCACCTTGAAAAGAAAAGGGAAAAACAAACAAACAAAAAACATGCACAGAGTGAGATAAGAAACACACACACACCCCCTTGAACTAAGAGGCCTCAAGGGCATTTTATGATTTAGGCCAAGCATTCAGAGAGATTTTGTAAATATGATTTTTATACTTGTTTGTGATTTATAATGAGAACTAGGCAACACCAGCTCAAGATGGCCGATCGCATTCCTGCTTAGGAAATGCTATTATATTGCAAATGGAGGGGGTTTTATACTAGAAAGTTTTGAGGAAGGAGGAAGCAGATATCTGAACCCCCCCCCCTTCCCCACACCTGTGAGGAAGAAGATAAACAAGTAAGGAATGTAGGGGGGAGGGAGATCTGCGAAGCCCCTTCCTCTCCCCTTTCTTTCAGTTTCTGAGACCTTAATGGGTGATTTACAAATGCTTATCCTCTGATATCACCCAAACCCCCTCCCATTTTGAAATCATGTGATTGACATGTGTACCTCTAGACAAAGGAATCACAAGATCCATGTATGTGAACTTGTGTACTGTAAAGGGTATATAAGATGTAAGAAATCTAATTTTTCAGAGCACATGGCTTTGGAGCCACTAGCCCCAAATGCTCCTCTTGCTTTTTTTAATAAAAATTCTCTTTTCCTCTTATACAGTTATCTGAGTGTCTGTCCTCCATTGATTCACTTTCCTGAAACACAGCAATAAAAAATAATACAAATGAAATGTATTTCAGTTACTAACAATGTTCTCTAAATTGGATCTAATTAGTGTCACCGGGTACCAACAGATGCACCAGTGGGATCCATGGAGGGGGTAGCCCTTCGGGGAGATGTAAGAAAGATGAAACATAATGCTCACCAGGCTCAAACAAGCACAAGACACAATCCAGTCAGAGGAATAGCTGCCATAAGATGCACCATCCTCCATCTGGGACTCCTGACAAACCTCAAATTTTCATATGCTTGGACATTTCAACACTTTTTCTCTTTATTTTATAGTTCATTGTGATGACAGGGTTTCAAATGTCCCACTCAATATAACACCATGTGCACCCCTCATCGGGCTCCCTTGCCCATGCAACATCTCTTCCCGGCCCTATTTCTCCCTCCATGCTATCCTCCACCTACCTTTGCTCCCCCTTTCTCTGTCTATTGCTACCTTGTTGTCTGTATATATGTGTTATGTATAAGTGGTTTCAGGCTAACAACCCCTTCACCTTATTTGATCCCATTCCCTCTTCCTCTTTCCCTCTGACAGCTGTCCATCTGTTTCCTGTGACCCTGCTTCTCTTTATATTTTGTTCCTCAGTTTATTGTGTTCATTAGATTCTACATATAACTGTGATCATATGGTATTTGTCTTTCTCTAGCTGGTTTATTTCACTTAGCATAATAATCTCCAGGTCCATCCATGCAATTGCAAAAGGTAAGATTTCCTTCTTTTTCATGGACATGTAATATTCCATTATGTAAAAGTAACACAGCTTTTTTTACCCACTTGCCCACTGAGGGACACTTGGGCTGTTTCCAGATCTTCACTATTATAAATAACGCTGTGATAAACATGACAGTGCATATCTTCTTTTGAATTAGTATTTTGGGATTCTTAGGATATATTCCTAGAAGAGGGATAGGTGGTAATAAGGCAGTTTCATTTTTAATGTTTTGAGGAAATGCCGTACTGTTTTACACAGTGGCTCCGCAAGTCTGCATTCCCGCCAGCTGTGCAGCAGAGTTCCCTTTTTCCACACATGACCAGCACTTGTTTGTTGATTTGTTAATAAGACCCATTCTGGCAGCTGTGAGGTGACATCTCATTGTGGTTTTAATTTGCATTTCTCTAATGGTTAGTGACATTGAGCATATTTCCATCTGCCTGTAGGCCATCTGTATGTCTTCTTTGGAGCAGTGTCTATTTTAGGTCCTTTGCCCATTTTTTAATTGGATTGTTTATCTCCCTGGTGTTAAGTTTTATAAGTTCCTTATAAATTTTGGTTATTAACCACTTATCAGACATCTCGACAAATATGTTCTTGCATACAGTGGGTTGTCTTTTTATTTTGTTAATGGTGTCTTTTGTCGTGCAAAAGGCTTTTGGTTTGATGTAGTCCCATTTCTTTATTTTGTCCTTTATTACACTTACCTGAGGAGAAATATTGGCAAAACTATTCTATGAGAGATGTATGAGAGTCTACTTCCAATATTTTTTCTAGGAATTTTATGGTTTTGCAACTCACATTTAGGTCTTTTATCCATTTTGAGTTAATTTTTGTGAATCGTTTGAGTTAGTGGTGTAGTTTTGTTTTTTTGTTTTGTTTTGTTTTGTTTTTTGCATGTAACTGTCAAATTTTTCCAACATTAAACATATTTTTAGATTTTTTTATTTATTAATTTTTAGAGAGAGAAGAGTAAAAGAGAGAGAGAAGGGGGAAGCAGGAAGCATAAATTCCCATATGTGCCTTGACCAGACAAGCCCAGGGGTTCAAACCAGTGACTCCAGCATTCCAGGTCGATGCTTTATCCACTGCACCACCACAGGTCAGACTCCAACACCATTTATTAAAGAGACTGTCTTTACTTTATTGTATACTCTTTTCCCTTTGTCAAATATTAATTGACAATCACTGGCTTGAGCCCAAATGTCACTGTCTTGAAGACCAAGGTCACTGGCTAAAGCAAGAAATTAGTGGCTCAACTGGAAGCCCTCCACCTTGTTCCCTTCAAGGCATGTACAATCAATGAACAACTAAAGTGCCACAACTATAAATTGATGCTTCTCATCTCTCTGTTTCTTTCTCTCTCTCTCTCTCTCTCTTTCATTAAAAAAACTATAAATTGTATTAATTGACCATAAAGGTGTGGGTTTATTTCCGAGTGTTCAGTTCTATTCCATTGATCAGTATGCCTGTTCTTATGTCAGTTCCAAGCTGTTTTGATTATAGTGTCCTTGTAGTATAACTTGATATCAGAAACTGTGATACCTCCCACTTTGTTCTACATTTTCAAGATTGCTGAAGCCATTCGGGTTCTTTTTTGGTTTCGTATAAATTTTTGGAATATGTGTTCTAGATCTATGAAATATGCCATTGGTATTTTAATAGGAATTTCATAGAATCTATGGATTGCTTTGAATAATATGGACATTTTAATGATGGTAATTTCTCCTATCCATGAATATGGTATAAACTTCCAGTTGTTAGTATATTCCTTGATTTCTTTTTTCAAAACCTCATAATTTGGCCTGACCTGTGGTGGCACAGTGGATAAAGCGTCGACCTGGAAATGCTGAGGTCGCCGGTTCGAAACCGTGGGCTTGCCTGGTGAAGGCACATATGGGAGTTGATGCTTCCAGCTCCTCCCTTCTCTCTCTCCTCTCTGTCTCTCTCTCTCCTCTCTAAAATGAATAAATAAAAAATTTTTTAAAAACTCATAATTTTTCAAGTACAAGTCTTTTACTTCCTTGGTTAAATTTATTTCTAGTTACTTTATTTTGTTGTTGTTGTTCTTGCAATAGTGAAAGTGATTGTTTCTTTCATTTCTCTTTTTCACAGTTTATTGTTGGTGTATAAAAATGCTACTTATTTCTGAATATTACTTTTATATCCTGCCACCTTGCTGAATTCATTTGGCTGAGACTTTAAGGTTTTCTATGTACAGTATCATGTCATCAGCAAAAAATGACAGTTTTACTTCTTTTTTTCCAGTTTGGAGACCTTTTATTTCTTCTTCTTGTCTGATTGCTGTTTCTAGAACTTTCAGAACTATGTTGAATAGAAGTAGTGAAAGGAGACACCTCTGTCTTGTTTCTGATCTTAAGGGGATTGTTTTTCACTTTTTTCCATTGAGTATGATGTTGGCTGTCAGTGTATCACATATGGCTTTTATTATTTTGAGGTATGTTCCTTCTATTCCCACTTTGCTGAGAGTTTTGATCATAAATAGGTGATGGATTTTATCAAATGCTTTTTCTGCATCTATTGATATGATCATGTGATTTTTATTTTTTGTTTTGTCTATGTGATGAATCATGTTTATTGATTTGCAAATATTGTACCAGCTTTACCTCCCTGGAATAAATCTCACTTGATCATGATGTATGATCTTTTTAATGTATTGCTGGATCCAGTTTGCTAATAATTTGTTGAGAATTTTAGCATCTATGTTCATCAGGGATATTGGCTTATAGTTTTCTTTCCTTTTAATGTCTTTACCTGGCTTTTAAATTATGATAATGTACGACTTATAAAATGAGCTTGGCAGTCTTCTCTCCTCTTAAATAATTTGGAATAGCTTGATAAGGGTAGGTGTTAGTTCTTCTTTGAATATTTGGTAAAATTCACCTATGAAGCCATCCGGTCCAGGACTTTTGTTTGCTGGGAGTTTTTTGATAACTATTTCAATTTTATTTGTTGTAATTAGACTGCTTAGGTTTTCTGATTCTTCCAGATTCAGTTTTGGAAAATTGTATGTTTCTAGGAATTTATCAGTTTTGCCTAGGTTGTCCAATTTTTTGGTGTAGAGATCTTCATAGTATTTCCTTACAATTCTTTGTATTTCTGTGATGTCAGTTGTTACTCTCATTCATTTCTAATTATATTGATTTATCTTCTCTCTTTTTTCTTGATGAAGTCTCATTAAAAGTTTGTCAATCTTGTTTACCTTCTAGAAGAACCAATTCTTGGTTTCATTGGTCCTTTGTATTGTTTTTTTAGCTTCTATGTCATTTATTTCCACTCTGATCTTTATTATTTCTTTTCTTCTACTTTCTCTGGCCTTTATTTGTTGTTCTTTTTCTAGTTCTGTTAGGTGCAGGGTTAGATTGTTTATTTGAGCTTTTTCTTACTCTTAAGGTATGCCTTAAGAATGCTATGAACTTCCCCCCTCAGAACAGCTTTCATTGTGTCCCATAGATTTGGGGGTTTTGTGTGTTCAGTTTCATTTGTTTCAATTTTTTTAATTTTTTCCTTGATCTTATTGTTAACCCATTCATTATTTAATAACATACTATTTAGCCTCCAAGTGTTTGAATGTTTTTTTAGTTTTTATATTGTAGTTGATTTCTAGTTTCATGCCACTGTGGTCAGTGAAGATGCTTGATATGATTTCAATCTTCTTAAATTTATTGAGACTTGTTTTGTGTCTTGACATGTGGTCTATCCTAGAAAATGTACTGTGAGCATTTGAAAAGAATATATATTCTGTTATTTTAGGGTAAAATGTTCTGAAGATATCAATTAAATCCAGTTGATCTACTGTGTCACTTAAGGCCACCATTTCTTTGTTGATCTTCTGTCTAGAGAATCTATTCATTGATGTTAGTGGGGATTTAAAATCCTTTACTATTATTGTATTGCTATCAATCTCGCCCTTTATGCCATCAAAACCTGATTTATATATTTAGGTGCTCCTATATTGGGTGCATATATATTTGCAATGATTATATGTTTTCCTGTTGGCTTGCTCCCTTTATCATTATATTGTGATCTTTTTTTGTTCCTTTCTCTAGCCTTTGTTTTAAAAGCTATTGTGTCAAATATAAGTTTTGCTGTCCTAGCTTTTTTGTTTTTACTTCCATAAAACATTTTTTTCATCTTTTCACTTTCAGTCTATGTGTGTCTTTTGTTCTGAAGTGGGTCTCTTGTAGACAGCACATATATGGGTCTTGTTTTCTTATCCTTGCAGCTACCCTACGTCTTTTGATTAGAATATTGTAAGGCCAGTAGCCGCGGCAACCATCACAGCCATCTGGCTTGTGTAGGTTCACATTTAATTCGGACAGATCATAAAAAAATAGTGGAGACAAAAACTGGTGAGCCATTTTCCTTTATTTCTGCTCACAACCAGCAGGCAAGAATATACACACAGAGAGAAAATACTTCCTTTTCCATTCAAGGCTCCGAAAGCCACTGACTTTTTCCGGGTTTTTCCTAGAATCAAAGGTCCCACCAGCCTTATTCACCTCTGTTCTCCATCTCTTTCTCCTACACAAACTGACTTCTCCTTCAGCATTCTGCCATTTTGGGCTGTTTCTTCTCCTCCATGTGGCCTCTCTACCTTGGAACAATGTGGTCTCCTCAAAATGGCCTCTTAACTCCTACTTTTAAAACTTCTCCTGAGGACAACCCCTTCCTCCAGCACATATTAGCATAACTAAGCCCTTTCCCAAGCATAAAAGGCAATTAGCTATATCACGTGACAGCATCACCAATGACAGCAGCAGCCATCTTTAACAATAAGAGTGAGCCTAAAATAACATCTGCCCAACAAACATTTAATCCATTTACATTTAAGGTTAATATTAATATGTACTTATTTATTGCCATTCTTTTTTTAAAAAAATTTAAGACTTTATTTTAGAGAGAAGAGAGAGACAGAGAGAGAAGGAGGAGGAGCAGCAAGCATTAACTCCCATTTGTGCCTTGACCAGGCAAGCTCAGGGTTTTGAACCAGCTACCTCAGTGTTCCAGGTTGACACTTTATCCACTACACCACCACAGTCCAGAATATTGCCATTTATTCTGTAAACCTAGAATCGTCTTTCTAATTTTTTTTTTTTTTTTTTTTTTTGGTCTGGGAAACTCTATATTTCTCCTTCAATTTTTTTTTCTTTTTAGGTGAGAGAATGAGAGAGAGTGAAGTAGACTCCTGCATGCACCTCAACCAAGATCCACCTGGTACTCCTTCTGGGGCTGATGCTCAAATACCTAGCTATTTTTTGTGACTCAGACAGACACACTAAGACACCAAGCTATCTTCAGAGCCTGTGGCCACACTTGAAAAAATTGAGCCACTGGCTACAGGAGGGTAAAAGAGAGAGAAGGTGGAGAAAGGGGGAAGAGAAACAAGATGCTCATTTCTCCTGTGTGCCCTGACCAGGAATTGAACCCAAGACATTCATCACTGGGCTGACACTCTATCCACTGAGCCAGCAGCCAGGGCTCCTTCTTCCATTTCAAATGATAGCTTGGCTGGTCAGAGTAGTCTTGGTTGTAGATTCTTGTTTTGCCTCACTTCGAATATTTCTTACCAATCTCTTCTGGCCTGATGTGTTTCTGTTGAGAATTTAGATATCAGCCTTTTCTGAAGATGTTAATTGCTTTTCTTTTGCAACTTTTAGTATTCTTTCTTTGTCTTTTAATTTTGGCATTTTCATTATGATGTCTTGATGTGAGCCTCCTTGAATTCATCTTTAATGGAACTATGTGCTTCTTAAACTTGTGTAACTTTTTCCTTTATAAGTTTAGGAAAATTTTCAGTTATGATTTCTTCAAAAAGTTTCTCTATCCTTTGTTTGTTCTCTTCTCCTTCAGAAACCCCTATGATGTAGATGTTGTTTCTCATCATGTTGTCATAGCGGTCTTTTAGAGTTGCCTCAGCCTTTTTGAGCTTCTTTTCTTTTTGCTGTTCTGCTTCCATGCTTAAGTTTATCTTGCCTTCTAAATTAGTGATTCAATCCTCTGCTTCATCCAGCCTGCTGTTGATTCCTTCTAGTGCAGTCTTCATTTCTGATATTGTATTGGTCATTTCTGACTGGTTCTTTTTTATTACTTTAATGTCCTTTTTAATGTTTACTGTCTCTTTGTTTAAGTTCTCATTGTGATTGTTCATTCTTACTCTAAGATCCTTGAACACCCTAATAACCATTATTGTAAACTCTGTGTCTGGTAGTTTGGTTACTCCCATTTCATTTAGTTCTTTTTCTGAGGATTTTTCTTGTTGATTTATTTGGGTCATATTTCTTTGTCTGTGTATTAGGTAACTCTTCTCTGACTTTCAAATTTATTGTGGCATCTTTATGAAGAAGATGGCCTCAGTGGTACTAATCTTCAGGCTGCCTGAGTTCCTAGCTCCAGGAATGCTTCTTGAAAGTTATATTACCATCGTATTGTATGGAGTCTTGAATGCAGTGGGTCCTTTTGTGTGTGCAGTTATACCTTCAGGCCGGCTGGCTCTAAGGTCAACCTTGATCACATGTATTAGATGCTGTGCAGTATCTGCCCTGTTGGACATATTTATTCTTCACAGTGTCTGGTGCCTGCTGGACTCCTCCTTTGGGCATGCTCCTTTTCTAACTGGCTGAGTCTAGCATTGGTACAGTCTGCCACCCACTACTGGTTATGTTGGTTCTGAGTCATCATGGGTGGGATTCAGATATGGGTAGGTGTCAGCCATTGTTTATAATCCACCATGGACTACCTGTCTGGAGCTACTGCTCTGTTTGTGCTGTTTGTGTCTGCATTTTGTTGCCTGGATAGTGTGGGAGAAGCCAACCTGTGTATAAAGATCAGCTTCCTCCTGCTTAGAATTGCCAGCAGTTCTGTAAAAGGGCCCAAGGTCAATAATATTTGTTTCTACTTTCCAGCTGCTCCACCTCCTCTTGCAACTGCCCAGTCTCTTCACAGAGTCTTCTGTAGAAAGACAAGTATGGGCACAGACTGATCTCACCCCACCAGCCCCTCTATATATTGCAAAATTGGTGGGTTAGGGCAGCTAAGGTTGAAAATATAATGTTAGTAGAAACTTCTACTTCAGGGGTCTCTTGGTCAGGAGCTCAGTACAGGGAAAATGGCCACTACTCCAGAGCCTAATCCCTCAGCCACTGCTGGATACTCCAATTCTGTTTCTCCTCAGTGAGGTGAGTAGCAGGTTCAGACTCAGTGTAGCTGACAGTCACATCTGATGAAGTTTTTCCAGCTAGGGAGCCCCTGGTCTCAAGAAGGAAGACTGAGAGAGTACTCTACTAGGACTGGCTATTCCCCCCAGGAAGTAGCTAAATCCCTCAATTGGTACCAACAATAGGCTCTGGGAAACCCACACCTTGAATGTGCATGCTCCAAGCCTCTCTCCTTTCCCCCCGTAGAACCTGGTCCATCCAGGCCAGATATCTGGGACCTGGGCCAGCCAACTGTAAAGCGTCACCCTATCCAATGTGCCTGCAAAAGATGCTGTGCAGGTGTTGACTACAGAAAACAGAACTCGCCTCAGCTGGGCCTGGTGTCTGATGAGCCCTCCCTTATGACTCACTGCCAGCAAAAGTCATTGGGTCTTACTCCAATGCGCTCTGCAGCTGGCCACTGGATGTGCCAGCCCTGGGCCTCCCTGGAGAGAACCTGGTGCAGACCAGTGGCAGACACTGCCTATGACTGGCCTTCAGCATCCTTCTAGGAGCTACAAGAAAACCAGAGTTTGTGGCTGCCTCTGCTGGGACCAGGTGCACATGGAAATATGAAGCCACACACCTAGGCTGGCTTTTACCCACACTGGGCCTGAGGGCAAGGCAGCAAAAGGCCAAGGTTCCCCAAGAGCTGCCTGCTGCAGCCTCTGTCTACTGGCTGCTTATTGGCTCAGCCATTGAAAAAAAACCTCTGTTAATGTCTAAAGCCTAGGACAATTTGCCAAGACCCACGCGACAAGTCTATTCCAAGGTCTCGAGCAGGAAATGGTACAAATTGAATGAAAAACAGACAGAGACTTAAAGATATATACAGGATGGGCTCGGGAGGATGCCACAGCTCCTTGCCAACAGTCACTCCTGTCCTGGCCAAGCCACAAGAACATGGCCACCCCCAGAAAATATTCTTTATTCTTTGGGCAAGGTGGGCCATTTGCAATTCAATAACATTTACAAGGCAACCCAAGAAAACCACCAGGTGCAGAAAACCCCCCACCATCTTAACTTTAAACAAAGAAGTAACTAGCTTCTAGTTCTCCGGGGAACATGGCCAAGCAGGACTAGTACTGAAGCACAGCCCTTTGTTAACTTAATTAGGCAGGTGAGTTGGGGGGTTGGGCAGACTGTCAGCTTATAGTCAGCTCCTAGCATCTCTGTCCCCAAAATCCAGACTGCAAAACACCCTGTTTATTTTTCGGTCCCCAACAACAATTCAGGGATTAGAAAAGATGGTAGATTTTGCTCCTACCCCATGACCCTAAGTGTCATGTGTTTTGAATTTTTTCACAGACCTCAGAAGAGTGTGGCCAGCAGAAGTCCAATGGGTGTAGCCTCTGAGACCTAGAAATGTGTTCTGCCCACAATCTGAAGAGTTTCTACTGAGTCTCTCCCATGAGGCAGAAGCACCCGTCACATTCTTAGGGAGTGTGGGGGAGAGCTCTGGCCTCAGTGCCAGAAAACTGAGTCACTGGCACACCCCCTGCTCCTGGCTTACTGCTCAGAAAGGCCAATCTCCATAGGGTGAGGCAAGAGAGTTTCCCAAGGGTGGGAATCTCCACCCCCAACAGGGGACTGCTCCATTGAAGAATGACTCAGTACAAGGATTCAGGTGGCCGACCCCCATGGCATCTCTCCCTGGGCCACCAGCTTCACAGTCTCCTCATGCAACTCTAGTCCTTTCAGCCCTTCACCCCTTGGATCCCCACATAAGTGGCTGTGAATGAAATTTTCTGCACTGATTCTTTAGGATGGAGCCTGCACCTCTGAGAATTCTCACCTTTTTCTCACAGACAGAAATCTCAGCTTTTTTTTTTACAATCAAATACTGTGTGGCTGCCTCTTCTAGGCTCTGGAGCTCTAGGCTGGGGCACCTAGCCTGAGACTTCGAACCTGCACTTCTCAGGGCAAACCTCCCTGCAGTGAGAGTCCCTCTGGACCTTCCAACCTGCTTGCTCCTGGAAGCCAGGCAGCCCTTTCCGCATCTCCACCCTTCCTACCAGTTTCCGTGTGGCTTCTGTGACTCTCTGGTTATGGACTCTTTTTCACTTAGTCCAAAGTTGGCTTTTCGAGATGATTATTCTTAAATTTAGTTGTAACTCCAATGTGGTCCTGGGAGGTGGCAGTTGTCCCACCAGCCTATTCTGTTGGCATTTTTTAATTCTCTTCTATTGTTCACCTTTATAGTTTCCCAATGTTACATAAACAGAATTACTCCTTATGTAATCTTTGAGATGAGCTTTTTCCCAGGCATAATGTCGTTGCATTCCACCCAACTTGTTGGGGATATTGATAGTTCCTTCTTTGTATTGCTGAGTGGTGTTCAATTATAATAATATTTCTTACAACTTGTCTATCAACTCACTTGTTGATGGACATTTGGATTGTTTCCAGTTTAGGGCTATTACAAATAAAACAGCTATAAACATCCATGCAATTTTTATGTGGAACCATACGTTTTGTTTTTCTGGGATAAATGCCCAAAAGTGGGAGTGCTGAGTCATATGGTAAATGAATTTTTAATTTTATAAGAGACTGCCAGAGGAGAACAGAAGCTTCATATCCACGCATGCTGCAAATGGCTTTTTCCAGTCTACCTGAATCATTACCAGCTAGAAGCAGCGGTCACTGGGACTTGGACATGAGCTGCAAAGTATAGAATGGTGACAACAATTCCAGTGCCATGCGGACTTTTCCTGTGGGGAACTTTCCTGGACTCCTGCTCCCTGTGGCAGCTCCTAACAGACTGAACTGTGGTTGGGTTGCATTTTTCAGGGATTTGGCATGGTGATGGGGCCAACTTGGACTTGGGGAACATGTTAAGGACATTACTCTTAGGGATTCTTTCTGTATTGGCCAAGAGTTTGCTTAAAGGCTTTTAATCACTGTAAAAAAAATAGAGGACTGGATGAAGACGATGGGGCACATATACACCATGGTATATTATTCAGCTAGGAGAAATGGTGACATTGGATCACTTATAGAGGAATGGTGGAGTCTTGGTAGCATTGTGCGGGGTAAAATAAGCGAATCAGAAAAAAACAGGAACTGCAGGATTCCATACATTGGTGGGACATAAAAGCGAGACTAAGAGGCATGGACAGGAGTGTGGTGGCTATGGGGGGGTGGGGGGAGGGAAGGAGGGAGAGGGGGAGGGGGAGGGGGAGGGGTACAGAGAGAACTGGATGGAGGGTGGCGAAGGATGATCTCTCTTCGGGTGATGGGTATGCAACAGAACTAAATGACAAGATAACCTGGAAATGTTTTCTTTGAATGTATGTACCCTGATTTATTGATGTCACCCCATTAAAATAAAAATTTATTAAAAAAAAAAAAAAAAGAGACTGCCAAACTGTTTTCCAGGACACATTTT